>NC_043706.1:143603821-143615688 GCF_006229205.1 Suricata suricatta
AGGCTCTGATCTACATGACTGGTGTTTTTACAAAAAGAGGGGAGAGAGGCACCTGGGCTGCACAGTCAGTTAAGTGTCCGACTTCGGCTCAGGTCATGATCTCTCGGTTCATGGGTTCGAGCCCCGCGTCGGGTTGTGTGCTGACAGCTCAGAGCCTGGAGCCTGCTTCCGAATGTGTGTCTCCCTCTCTGCCTCCCCAATTCATGCTCTGTCTCTCAAAAATAAATAAACATCAAAAAAAATTTTTAAGGAAGTTGGGAGACACAGACACAGGCACGGCTGCACAAGGAGCTGACGCGTCACAGGACCCGCGGCCACCGCCAGAGAGAGGAGGGGTGAGGCAGGACCACTCCCCACCCTGAGTCTCCGGCGAGAGCACGACCCCCGGCACGTCTCCCCTGACCCGGCCTCTGGACCTGTAGACGGACACACGTGGGTTGTCCTAACCCACCGGCCGTCGGTAGAGACGTCCGGGACTCGAGCTGCTGGCCGAGCCCCAGGGCACGCACGCAGTGAGTCAGCCACACCTGCCCCTCGCTCTCCTCAGGGCAGGGTCCCATCCCGCCTCCGCCCCCCCCCCCCCCCCCCCCCCCCCCCCCCCCCCCCCCCCCCCCCCCCCCCCCCCCCGGCCACCGGCTGGACGGCCCGTGTCCGCGCCATCTCTCCGCCGCCGCGTCTCTGCAGCCCCGTCCTGAGCCTCCTCCCCTCGCCAGTGAGGGCGGGTCCCTCCATGTGTCCTGATGCCGCCCCACTCCTGACCCAACTGCTCCCCTGGCCCGTAGCCTCTGGTGTTAAGACGTCCTTGAGGAGGCCGCATGGACTCCCAGAGCTGAGGCCCCAGCACCGGGCTGTGTAGACAGTCCTTACAAGAGCTGGTAAATGCAGGAGCAGACGACCCAGTGAGGAATAGACATGCTTCTGTCTACAACCTAAGGTAAACTTCGGACATCATGCGTGCCCCACCCCTGCCCTCGAGTCCCCTGGCAGGAGCCTCCGTGTGGGGACCAGCGGATGGGCCGCTGACCACAGAAGGAAAGGGGCGGGCACGTGGCAGGAGGGGACCAGGCTCTCCCCGGTCGATCCGGCCTCAGTGACAAGGACAGCGCCAGACGGCTGAAGGGACGCAGCGTGTCTCGGCCAGGACTGCGGACCACCTCGGACACAGACTTGCAACGTCCCCCGCCTGGCCTGTGCTGTGGAGACGTCCCTCATGCACAGTGTCCGGGCTGCTCGGCCCGTTCCGAGTTTCTCCCCGGAGAGGTCCGCGTCCTCCCTCGCTGCTGCCTGAGTGTCCGGCTGGGTCAGACCCCGCAGGGACGTAAAGGTGGCGTGTCAGAGAGGGAGCCGGGGCCAGTGGAGACCCACGCTGCCCGCAAAGTGCAGGACATCCCCCTGCACACCCACGCCCTGCCCCAGACACACGCTGCTCTGCGGCTGGGGACAGGGGGCGCAATGCAGGGCACCGGCAGGCCACCGTGCCCAGCCCCGTCTGGAGGCTCTCGCGGAGGCACGTAGGGGGCGAAGGAGGCCGGGGCCCCCGGGGACGGACCACACACGGGTGACTCAGGGCGGCAGACGGAGATGTCAGGCATGGAGGCCTCCCTCTGGGGCATCAGCTTGTGATGACAGGGTTCAAGAGACACCGGAAATGAAGAAGGGACCAGCGGGAGCACCGTGTCCTGCTCCGGAGGGTTCCCTGGGGCCGCTCTGCCTGCCCCCACGACCGCACAGAACTCCGCAACTCACGGAAGACACAGGCCTGATTTCCAACCACAGGGAATTCTTATGGCTGGAACCCACTGTTCCAGGTCCCCTGCCCCTCAGGGGACCACGCAGGGCATGGCCACTCCCCTTCCTCCCTGTTGAGGGACCACCTCAGAGCTGTTGGTGTCTGGGCATCTGTGTTACTCAGTGGCCCAATCCCCTTCAGGTCTCCTCGCTGGTTAAGGTTATGTGCCCACCTGTGGAGACGGTGGTTCCCAGTGTTTGGCTGAACAGCAGCCCAGATGCCATGGGAATGTAGTCGTCAAATGTGATCAACATTTAAATCAGGAGACTTTGAGTAAAGCAGATTACCATCTGTATGTGGGTGGGCCTCACCCAATAAGTTGAAGGTCTAGAGAGAAAAAGAACTGAAGAGGCTCAAAGAAGAAGGAATTCTCCAGACAGCCTTCTGGTTCTGGCTGCAACACCAACTCCTCCCCGGGTCCCCAGTGTGCCGGCCGCCCAGCAGACCTCGGGCGTGCTGCCCTCAGTCCCGCGAGCCAGCTCCTGAAAATGTCTCTCTCTCTACACACACACACACACACACACACACACACGCACACACACACACACACAGCGTGTCAGGTCTGTTTCTGCAGAGAACTCAGACTGATACAGTCTCTCAACATTATTTTCCCCACAGCACTGGACCAGCTCAATGGTTTGGGGTAAGACTACTTACCCCTGACTCTCAACTTGTTCATCTGTAAAATGGGAATAATGATATGTACTTTGTGAGCTAAATGAGAATGAAGATACGAAAGTACTTTGTGGGGCGCCTGGGGGACTCGGTTGAGTGTCCGACTTTGGCTCAGGTCATGATCTCGTGGTCCATGGGCTCGAGCCCTGCGTTGGGCTCTGTGCTGACAGCTCAGAGCCTGGAGCCTGCTTCTCATTCTATGTGTCCTTCTCTCTCTGCCCCTGCCCTGTTCATGTTCTTTCTGTCTCTCCATCAAAAATAAATAAACATTAAAAAAAATAGAAAAAAGGCAGCACTTTGTGATAAACTCTCTCTGCAAAGCTGTTACTTTCAACTCTCCACTTCCCAGGACAGAGCTGCCTTTCTTCGGGGCAGAGGGCAGGGCTCCGGACCCCCGAGAGGGCCAGTGACCCCAGACCTTCGGGGGCCCCCACCTCTGCTGGAGCGGTCCCTCACGCTGGCTTCTGTCGCCGTGGGACAAGTCCTCAAGGGCAGTTTTTAATAGATGCCATCCTCCACCTCGTGACCAGTTTATTGTTCCAGATATTCCATCTAGAGAGTGAATCCCACCCCGTCTGAAGGTCACCTAGCTGATTCTCGCCCGTGTCTTACGTTCCCAAGCAGATGACAAACTCCTGAAAGCAGCGAGACGGTCTGGCCTCGCGCCACGGGGGCTCCATTGACCGTCCCCCAACTGGAACCAAGGGTGCCGTCTGCCCCGCAGCCAGGCGGAAGCGCACCTGCTCTTCCCCGGTCCTGGGCAGCTTGATGAGGTCTCACTTTCAATCACATTACGGCAAAGCACAAATTATTTCCAGAGCCCAGAAGGGGCCGGGCCCAGTTTAGCGAGGACCAGAATCTGCTTTCTGAGTCCTCGCACTGAGGGGTTCTCACACCGTCGTTAACACAGGGCAGCCGGCGTGGCTCCAGCCACCTGCTGAGAACCACAGGCAGGAGGGCGAGCTAACAGGGCCGCACCGTCTGCGCATGCGCTCACACCATCGGGGCCCCGGTTCTCACGCAGCTCCCAGAGCATCCGGCGTCAGAATGTGGCTTCTCCCCGGACAAGGCGCTCGGTGGGAGGCTGACAGATCGGAAATTAGAGTTCTTTCCAAGGTTTCCACTGCATCACGTATCATAAGCACTCAACAAACATCCAGACTCATTTCTGCTGCAGGAATATTTACAACTATTCAGCATCTCGAATCCGTCACCTGCTCATGCTCGTTATTTTAAAATATCAACTCTCCAGCGTGCTTTGAGGGCAGCCAACCCTGCACAGTTAATACGCCCTGACACAGTGTCATGCTGATGCTTTCTGGGAAAGGTGTTTGAAGTCCTATAAGAGGGCATCATTCTGCTTTGGCAGAAGACAGCCCTGGATCCTTGAGACCCTCAAGATGTCCATTCTAAGTTCTGAAGGCAAGTCGATGTGTTCCCCTCCGAGTTTCCTGAGGTCAGAACACAAGGTTGTCAAAATAATTTCGGAAAAAGTGAATCTGCCCAGCAGGCACCAGAATTCCGTTCAATAATCATCCAGAGAAGACTCGCCGGGCTCGCTTGCTGGGTGGGTGGTGTGCCGGGAGGGGTGTGGAGAGGGCGGGTGTTCCAGGGCCGTGTGAGCAGGGAGCTCGGACCGTCAGGCGCCAGAGCCCTGACCCCGGGGAGGAGGGAGGTGCACGGAGCTGCCGGAGGGCGGAGCTCCGGTCACAGGTCCGCGGGACTGGCTGCACCCCCGCCTTTGCCTTTATTTGCCTTCCGTTATTTCCGGTGTAGTGAAACCGTTCGCCGACGTCTCAGTGATCGATGAATTCGACAGAAGTTCTTTACAGGAGGCACAGCGTCCCGTCCTCTGCGTGGCTCCCGGCGAGCCGCGCGGCCAAGTCTCCTGTTTGCTTGCGGGCTCGTCTGGAGCTCCAGCTCAGTGTCGCCCCTGACGGCTGGAAACGCTCGGCGGCGGTTTCTCTCGCCTGCCAGTTACCTGCCGTCCTGGTTAGAGGAGTCCCAGGTGCCGCCCGTGGAGACGCTTCCTCTGAGGTGTGAAGCCAGCTCCTGTCCCGGCACATCTGTCCGTGTAGGCGCAAAACACGCCTGGTCTGTTTCCCACACAGGTTTGATCAGCACTGAAGGAAACTTTGAAAAACTACAGTGCTTTGCCGCACGTGTGGTCGGCGGCTTGGCGGCACCGAGGTGTTCCAAGCATCTAGACCGCCAGTCGACTTACCTTGTGCGCAAGCTCGCGGCCGCACTTGACTCCGAGTTCATGCGCACGTCCAAGGGCTCGGGCCCTGGAGGCCCGCACACAGCTGGGTGTGCCCGCCGCTCCCGCCGGGGGGGGCGGCGAGCCAGGAGCAGGCCCTCTGGCCGTCTGTAGAGTTCCGGGGGCCCCCTGGCAGTCTGGGCTCCTCTCCAGAGGCGGCGAGGCTGAGGTGAGCCCTCCCGGCTCATCACAAAGGTTTCCCGCAGGAGCGCGGCCCGCGTCCGGCTCTCACGTCACAAAGAGTTCACGACCAGGAAGGTTTTGCATTTTT
Source organism: Suricata suricatta (assembly GCF_006229205.1). NCBI lineage: Eukaryota > Metazoa > Chordata > Mammalia > Carnivora > Herpestidae > Suricata > Suricata suricatta. The sequence goes on from NC_043706.1 coordinate 143,608,817, forward strand.
ATCGAGTTCGGATTTTATTCTTGAGTTTGATTTTCCACTGCCTCCCTTGTCTGTGCAGATATTTAGCAACCCCGTTTCTATCATGTAGGCACAGGTGCAGGCTGGGGGATCTCATTACTCGGAGGGCCGATGTTCAATTGTGAGGACAAAGCCCCGGAACAGACCGCAGCTCTTCTCAGCTGGCATCAGAACTCTCCCAGCTCTCATTCTTCAGCCAGCTCTGAACTCACCTGAGTGTATTATTTCGAACCCCTTTTCTTCTCCCGGAGATCAACACCGGCCTCAGTGAAGACACGCGCAGCCTCTCCGCCTGGTAGAGGTCACACTCGGGAGACGCACCACCCTCCGCACGGCGTTTCCTCCCAAGTTTCTCCCCGGCCCTCCCCACACGTCCTTTCACACGCAGACTAAAGCTGTCCACCAAGAGCTAGCCTGTTCGCGCGTCTTCGGAATGGCCCTCACCCCCGCTTTGAAAGCAAGAGCGTCTCTCCATCCCTTTCCTCCTGGTGCCTCGCTCCTTCCCAGGATCCCACGGAGACCTTCTCCAGGAGTCTCACAATCCCATTTCCAAGACCCTTTAGATCGTCCATCCGAGTCAGACAGCTCGTGCTCTCTTCTGGAAAGCAGGTGTTCTCATATGACTTTCTGACTATTTGGGATTTCAGTTCCCACAAGTTGTCACTGTCCTTTCTGTTTGAACACCATTTTCATATAAAGGAAGTGAAAAATGAAGTATAAACGTAGTCATTCTGGTTTCTTCTCCATCTGTGAACATTATGCCATCTGCTCCTTGTTTCTTGCACCAAACAAAATGAAGCAAAACAAAAAGCTTGCGATGAGTCGGGACTAAAGCATCATGGCCCTAAAATCAGGCAAAAGGAGAGCAACTAAGGGGCTTGTGGGATCCTAAAGGCAAAACACGGGCCAGGAGGCGAACTTAGACACAGAAAGGGCCTGCCCTTTCCCAGCTTGCACCAGCTCTCAGGTGCCCCCAACAAGGAATGGAAACGCCCCCCCGGGGGGCACATTCACAGGAAACCCAGGCCAGTGTCCACACCTCTCTCCCGTGCGAAATGCAAGCTGCCAGCTGCTGCCGGGCCAGGAAGCCCTGCGGGACGCCAGGTCCAAGCACAGCCCTCCCACGCCGAGTGAAAGCCACTGCCTCTGTGTGTTTACCAGAAAGTTTCCAAAAGGGTCAGCTGACAGGCTACGTAAAAAGGAATTATAAAAATATACTCAATCAAAAAGTAGGGGAAAATAAAAGAGAAAAAAGAAAGGACAAATGGGACAAGTAAAATGCACTAAAAAGAGACACGTTTCAACCTTCCACATCCGTATTCATGCAAAACAGAAATGGCCCGAATGCCCTGATTAAAAAGCAGAGACCGTCAGACCAGATGGAAAAGAATCGAGGCCCCCAGGGTGCTGCTTGTCAGAGACCTGACTTGACCGGCATCTTGGTGGCACGTCATCAGTTGGATGTCCCCTTCATACAATACGGCGCCCACATCTTGGCAATTATCCGTGGGAAATGGAACATATGTCCACGCGAGTTCTGTACATAAATATCAAAGCAGCTTTATTCACAACAGGCCCAAACGAGAAAACACCGGAATGTCCATCACTTGCTGACTAGAAAAACAATTTGTGGCCTTGTTTTCTACAATGTACTGGAGGCTTTGCCTATGTGATTAGCAAGAAAAGGAAATAAAAGGTATACGGTTTTAATTTAAAACACAATACTATTCACATTAACAATGTAAAATGAAATACTTAAGTATAAATCTAGCAAAGTATGGGCAACATCTGTGTGAGGAAAACTACAACACTGATGAGAGAAATACAAGAAGAACTAACTAAGTGGAGAGATGTTCTATGTTCATGGAAAGGAAAACTCCGTATTCCCAAGGTGTCGTTTCTTCCCATACAGATCTATCGATTTGATGCAATCCCATCTCATTCACAATCTCAGCAAGCTATTTGTGGATACCAATAAACTATTCTAAAATTTGCACGGAAAGGCAAAAGATTCAGAATAGCCAACACAACATAGAAGAAGAACAAAGTTAGGAGAACTGATACTATTTGGTGTTAAGACTTCCTGTAAAGCTACAGTATCAAGATGGTGTGGTTTTGGTAAAAGAATAGACAAATCCAGAAAAAGACTCACATAAATATACACAACTGATCTTTGACAAATGAGCAAGGGGCACATCGTTTTTTCAATAAATGGCGCGGGAACAACTGAACATCCACATGCAAACAAACAAACAAAAAATGAATCTGGACACAGACCTTACACCCTTTGCAAAAGTAACTCAAAATGGATCACAGGCCTCCATGTAAAACACAAAATGATAAAACTCCTAGAAGATAATGTAGTAAAAAATCTAGATGACCCTAGTATGGCGATGACTTGTTAGATACAAAACCAAAAGCACAACCCATGAAATAAATAATGGACAAGCTAGATTTCATTAAACTAAAACCTTCTGCTCTGTGAAATACAATGTCAAGAGGAGAGGCAAGCCATAGACTGGGGGGAAATATTTGCAAAAGGCACACCGGCTGAAGGCATGCTATCCAAAATACACCAGCACACTTAAAAACTCAACAATAAGGAAGCAAACAACCCAATTAAAAAATGGGCCTGGGGCACCTGCGTGGCTCAGTCCGTGAAGCGTCTGACTTCAGCTCAGGTCATGATCCCGCAGTTCATGGGTTCAAACCCCGTGTTGGGCGCTGACAGCTCAGAGCCTGGAGCCTGCTTTGGATTCTGTGTCTCCCTCTCTCTGTGCCCCTCCCCTGCTTGTACTCTGTCTCTCTCTGTCTCTCAAAAATAAATAAATGTTAGGAAAAAAATTTTTAATGGGTCAAAGATTTTAGCATGCACTTCAGTAAAGGTAATACAGATGGAGGGGTGCCTGGGTGGCCCAGTCGGTTAAGCATTGGTTTCAGCTCAGGTAATGATCTCACAGTTTATGAGATCGAGCCCTACATCAGGTTCTACACTGTCAACAAGGAGTCTGCTTGGGATTCCCTCTCTCTCCCTCTTTCCCTGCCCCTCCCCTGCTCACTCTTTCTCTCAAAATAAATAAACATTAAAAAATTTTAAAAAGATAATACAGATGGAAAATAAGCATATGAACATGTCATGTGCCATTAGGAAAATGTAAATTAAAACAAAAGTGGGGGTGACTGAGAAGCTCAGTCATTAAGCAGCTGGCTTTGGCTCAGGTCATGATCTCAAGGTTTGTGGGTTTGAGCCCCGCGCCAGGTGAGCTTGAGCCCTGCTTGGGGCGAGCCCCAATTCTCTCTCTCTCCCCTTCTCTGCTCCTTGTGGGATTCTCCCTCTCTCTCCTTCTCTCTCTCTGTCCCTTACTCACTTGTACCCTCTGTCTCTCTTTCTAAAAAACAAAAACCAGAAACCAAACATGAGACACCACCAGACACTTATGAGAGCAGCCAAAGCCCAGAACACTCAGGGCACCAAATGCTGATGAGGACAGAAGCAGGAGCCCTCGCGCCTGCTGGTGGGGTGCAGGGTGTCCAGCCGCGTTAGCAGACGGTGTGGTTGTTTCGTATAAAACTGAACATCCTCTTCCCGTGCCGCCCACCACTTGTGCTCTTTGGTATTTACCCGAAGGAGTTACAAACTTGTGTCTACAAGGGCGCCCGGGTGGCCCAGTGGGTCAAGCGTCCGGCTTCAGCTCAGGTCATGATCTCCTGGTTTGTGGGTTTGAGCCCCGCGTTGGGCTCTGTGCTGACCGCTCAGGATATGGAGCCTTCGGATTCTGTGTCTCCCTCTCTCTCTGCCCCTCCTTGCTGGCGCTGTCTCTCTCAGTCTCTCAAAAATAAATATCATGCTAAGCGAAGTAAGTCAGGCAGAGAAGGACAGATACCAAACGCTGTCACTCATCGGTCTAACAGGAGAGACCTAACAGGGGACCAGGGGGAGGGGAAGGGGGAAGGAGTTGGGGAGAGGGAGGGACGCAAATCATGAGAGACCTTTGAATGCTGAGGGCTGAAGAGGGAGGGGGAAGGGGAGGGGGTGATGGTCATGGGGGGGGCACTTGTGGGGAAGAGCACTGGGTGTCCTATGGAAGCCAACTTGGTAATGAACTATTAATAAAAAAAAATAAACAGTTGTTTACCCAAGCAAAAATAAATAAATAAATAAAATACATTAAAAAAATAAAAACAAACGTGCTTGTGCCGACACAAAACTTGCAGGCGGGCAAGGCAGTCACCGCCGCCCAAATCTGGAAGCGGTCGAGCTGTGCCTCAGCCGGCGGTGGGCACACAGGCCTAGTCACTCAGACGGGGATAGTATGCAGCGCTAAGAAGAAACGAGCTCTCCAGCCATGAAAAGACAGGGAGGAACCTTAAGTACGTCTTACAGACTGAAGGAGGCCAATGCGAAAAGTCTCCACACGGTGTGAGTCCAACCGTGTGACGATCTGGGAGAGACCAAACTGTAGACCATAAACAGAGGAGCGGCTGAGAATCACAGAGCCTGGAAGATGTCCAGGGCAGTGAGACCACTCTGGACGAGGCCATCACGGTGGACAAATAGCAGGAATTTCCCCAAACCCACAGAACGCACGGCGACACTGAGCCCTCAGGTCAACTATGGACTTTGGGTGACTGTGACCTGTCAGTACGGACTCCTTGAGTGTAAGGAGTGCCCCGCTCCAGCGGGGGTGCTGGTGGCCGGGGAGGCTGTGCCCGTAGGGGGCTGGGCAGCGTCTGGGAAATGACTGCGCCTTCCTCCCAGTGTTGCTGTAAATTTAAAACTGCTGTGAGAAAATAGTCTTTAAAAATTTAACGTGCACAAGCCTTTGCTGTCTTGCTGGTGTTCGGTGGGCGTCTACTCCTGGCGGGCTGCGGGACGGCATTCGCCTGAAGGCCTTGACCCCGCAGACTGGTACGTGTGCATGGCGCTTACTTTACCGTCCTACGGGAACATCCTTCGGCAGAGTTAACAACCGAACTCCTGTCCGTGCCCCGGAGGGAGTGTCCCGTTGGAATGAGAGCTGGGAACATGAAGGAGTCTTTAATCCCTTGGACTGTGGTTTTAGAAACTCTATGACTGAATACACTCGCTGGCCATTGACTTCAGGGTAAATTCAGGCTTGAGTGTTCGAGATGAAAGTCCTTTCGTCCGCGCTGCTCAGCCCGACAGTGTGGTTGCTAAGAGACCGTGTCTGGGCATCCGCTGCTGCAGAAGCTGTCAGTCACCCCAGGTGACACTTGACAACATGCCTGATAATTTCACAGGGACACCTCCTTCTGCCTTCGCCCGTCCTTCCTCAAATGACTCATCTACAGGAGAACTCTACTCACTCAAAGTGCTAAACAAAGGAAGCTAGGAGCATCTGTTTTACACACATCAGCTAAGGTCAAACCCGATGGTCAGGCTGGCGTGCTCCTAGAGAGAGACAGTTCTTAAATGTCATCCGAGTTCCCAGACTAGGGTCTCAGAAAGTCCCCAAAGAAAGGCCACGGCCTGCCACTTTCGGATGAGAAGTGAGGTACCGTTCAAGGGCACTGCGCCGTTTAGAGAGGCGTCCGGGCCAGGGAGGTCTTCCAGGGTCGATCTGGATCCCCCATTTCCTCTGCAAAGCAAAAGATTTCTGCACAGCTCACCACTCCTGACTGGAACAGACATCATCTTCTTCATACGGGGTCCATCAGCTCCGCATCTTGTCCACCTCGTTTCCCAATATCATTGTCTAAGAAGAAAAAAAAAAAGAGTCCCAGACAGACCGCAGAAAAAAGTCGATCCAATTTCCTTAGACTGAAAAATCCATGGTTCTAAAATCAACCCAGTATTGTAGACAAGTGCTTTCCACTAATTCCAGGTAATTTTCTGCCCACTCTAAGCAACAAAGAGAAGAAGAAAGAGAAAGAAAGAGAGAGAGAGAGAGAGAGAGAGAGAGAGAGAGAGAGAGAGAGAGAGAGAGAGAGAGGGAGAGAGGGAGGGACGGAGGAAGGAAGAGAGAGAGAGAAAGAAAGCCAGCCAGCCAGCCACGTAACTTGACTGTGGCCCCGTGAACTGCTCTTCGAGGTCCCCCGGCACACCCCGAGCAGGTGCACCCCGAGCAGGCGCACCTCGGAACTCAGACAACAGAAACTCCGACCTTCTCAAACCACAGAGAGTCTCCCTCACGACGACCAGCTCCCAAGGACATGACATCCTCGTGCCGCTTGAGGCCAGGGAGGGACCAGCACTCACGGGCCACAGGATGCCAGCGGGAGCGCGTCCTGTCCCGAGGGACTGTCCCGGGGCCCACGGACGAGGCGAGTGCTCCAGGACGAAGTCACCCCCGCCGCGTAGCAGGGTCCGTCTTCCAGTGGACAGCGGGCTTGAACAGGAGACGGGGGAAGTAGAAATGTCAGCGGTCTGGCCGAGGGTAGCAGTGAATCCCTGTGCTCAGCCTCCGCATTCACGAAATAGGAGGTTTGTCTATATCTCAGGGGGCTTTGTACACAAAGGTTTCGGTGGAATAAGGCATAGAGCCAGTTACGCATCAGTGTCAGATCATTTTTCGTGGAGTGTAGATCTAACCCCAACCACATTCATATTTACGGACAGGGCTTTCTTCCTGTCGCAGACTGAGGTAAGGTTATTGTGGTTCAGCAGACTGGTACCCGGCCCGTTGCCACGTTCGTTGGAGGAGCATTCTTTTCTTGGAAAAGCAGATGGCTGTCTGGGTGCCTCCCTCCTCCTCTTGTAAACTGAGACCCGCGACACCGACCTCTCAGGCTGGGGGAGGATCAGGGATGATAATGACAGCACGGCTTCCCCACGGTGTCCACCAGTGAGTAAGAGCGCAGTAAACACAGCGCGGCTGCATTCTCTCCGTAGG
>NC_043706.1:143615788-143644773 GCF_006229205.1 Suricata suricatta
GCATTCCAGTTTGAGACAGTCCAGATTGGAGAGTGGGGGTCGTGAGTCCCTGGTGGTGCCTGGAACTATTATCTGACCCACAATAAAAAGGCCGCTGGTGCTTTTCAAATGGCTCGGGGCATCCCAGGTCTGCAGGTGGGGGTTGTCAGTGCTCGCAGCTCTCCACAGCAAAGTGGCCGCCCAGTCGCCTTCCCATGGCAACTCCTACAGTGTTGTATCACAACCAAAATACTATATAATGTAACAATTATAGTGTAATAATTATCAATACACATTATAACCTCAACCTAATAAATAAAAAAGCGAGACTGCATACCGGGGATAGCAGTCGAGAGACAGAAAGGACAAGAAGAAGCCAGAATGCGTGTTCTGAGACGTAGGGTAAAGTGGTGACCTTAGGGTGGAAGGAATATTTCCATTTTCTTATCTTTTCTCTCTCGCCTTCTAACCTTCTAAATACACTCTTCCTGTTTGTAGTAATAAATGTTTTAAAATAAATTAAAACAAAAATATTAACTGAAAACTTTGAAGCTGAAAAGTTTGTAAAAATAATCTAAGGATAATAATAACTCGGGGCCTGTGGCGAAAGCAATGACAGATTTTCTGGGTGACGCGTCCTCACCAAACTCACGCAGACTCTCCCCGGACACGCCCTCCCAGGAGAGGCACTCACGACCTAAAGTCGTAAACATACGGGAGTTTCTAAAAGACAGAAGCATCGTAAAGCTGGAGAGAGAAGGTAAGGAGCCTGCAGAGTCCGTAAGACAGTGAATGCTTCACTAACAATGACAGTTGTCGGAATAATTAATTAAAAGAATTGAAAATATACGATTGTCATCATAGAATTTTATGTCCCACCAAACTATCTTTTAAGAGTGATAATCACATAAAGATGGGTGTTTGGGCTGTGAAGACCGGAGAGCCGCCGGCAGAGGCGAGCCGGTGGGGGGAGCCCTGTGCTCCTTCATCACTGGAGAAGCAGAGGTGTTGATGGCCCTTGACTGGGTTAACTTGAAAATGCAGGTTGGGGCGCCTGGGGGGCTCAGTCGGTTAAGCACCAACTTCGGCTCAGGTCATGACCCGCCATGTCGGTGACCTTCCCCAGACGTGTGTGGGTGGCATGTTACGAGCACACAGACTCACTAGCACTTTGTCATTACGTGTTTTCTCGACTATCGGACATTAAAACTGCTCCGAGGACAGGCAGCCACGTATGAAGTGACTTGAGGAAAACACAGCGGGTGTGGGGGGTCTGTGGCAGCCCGGCCTTTCCTTCCGCCCCCTCCCTGGGACTCGGTCCCGTGGGTGTGGACTCGGCGCATGGCCAGGGAGCCGGTAGGTGGGATGCACCTGCCCCCTGCAGGTCCCACAGCATGCCGGCTCAGGACGTCCGGCTGGTCTGCTGGCTCCCGCAAGCGGACTGCTCAGGCTGCTGGAAGAGCTGGGCACGCGCCAGGCCGACCGCCAAGGGTGTGGCCCCTCGGCCCACAGGAGGTCCTGGATGGGGCCCCACTGTTCTTGTTGCCATCCTCAGGTCCAGTCTCATTTAGTTTGGTCTTCCCCTGGGCTTAGCCCAGCCATCACAAGAAAAGGAGCTGTGGGTCAGAGAGGACCACAAGACCAACAGGAGGGATGAGTGGAGAGAGGCTTTAGGAAATGACCGAGGTAGGCACACTGCCGCCCGCTCACAGGACAGACCCAGGCCACTACTGAACAGGCAGGGAAACGATGAGCAGTCTTGTGGAGCTGCAGGCACAGCAGGAAGTGTATGTTCTAAAAAGTATATTTGATGATCCAGGAATGTGATGTATTTGCAGCAGTGTAAGTCAGGATAACCTAGATCAAGAGGAGGTTTGGAGCCCGCTGTGTCTGGGGTCTGTTGGAAACACCGGTCAGGTCAGGGGCGCAGGTGGGCCAACCAGCTGAGCCAAGAGAGGCGCCGGGCGCACTGGGTCCCCGGAGCCACTCAGGTGCTGCCAGCGCCCACCGGCCCTCCCACAGAGCAGGCTCGCCAGTGGCAAAGGGGACTTAGTGACGTGTCCCAGCAGCCTCTGCTTGTCCATTCAGAAGGTACAGGAAGACACGTCTTGGCTGAGCTGAATCACAGGCAAGAACGCGGTGGGGTCCAGCCGCGTGGCCACAGGGGCTGGGTGGCTGGGAGCCAGCGCCCCGACTACCCTCCGACTCACCCTCACCTGCACCAGAGCCACCCACGGACCACCTGGGGCCACGCCGCTGGACCCCGACCCGCCTGGACCTCAGCGGGACAACGGGGCCGTTCTGCGCTCCCTGCCGGCCCCTTCACCCCTCCAGGGGCCCTCTGCCTGGTAGAGGTCGGCACTGGAGGTCGGCTCTAAGGGGCGTGTTGGGGGTTTTCCCTACGCTGCTGCGGTCACGAGGTACTCTGAGCTGGTCCAGGGGCGCGCTAGCCGCAACAGCCACTGTCATGGCCTTTATCTGTGACTGAGGCCAGTCGAGGGACACCCGTCCTCCCTCACGTCCAGCCTCCCTGAAGGCCACACTGCTCCCAAGACAGGAAGGACCCTGTGGGTAATTTAAGGAGAAAATATCTTCACTGAGGACAAAACTCGGCAAGGGGCGCCTGGGTGGTCCAGCTGGTTAAGCATCCGACTTCGACTCAGGCCGTGATCTCGTGGTTCATGAGTTTGAGCCCCGCGTCGGGCACCGTGCTGACCGCTCAGAGCCCACTTCAAATCCCCTGTCCGCCTCTTTGCCCCTCCTGCTCACGCTCAGGAGTGCGCGCTCTCTCGCTCTCTCTCTCTTTCTCAAAAATGACCATAAAAAAAAGGAAGAAAACACAGCCGACCTTTGTCCGCGGACTTAGAGCGCTGCCCTCGAAGTCAAGTGCTAATCCTGGCTCCCAGCCTGGGCCAGACCCCGCCACGGCGTCCAGGCCTCCCCCCGACAGACCCCGAACCCGGGACTGCTGTGCTCGGACTCCCGCTGTCGCTGCCTGGACAGGAGGCGGCTCGGGGCGGTGCCAGGAGCCACACTGACGGCGGCACCGGAGCTGCCCCGCGGAAGCACGTGTGGCCCCGGGGAGCAGGGCCCAGCGCCTCGCCCCAGCCCGGCTCCCCGGGAGTCCCGGCAGCGCCCCAGCCTCACGGCCTCCTGCCCTGGGGGCCTTGGCCGTCTGCAGTTTGGCGTTTGGTCTGCGTTTCAGAACAGATCCACGTTCTGCACAAATCTTATCAATAATTCGTGGAAGGTCAAGCAAAACGAACGTGCGTTACTGCTGAGCAGCCTGGAGGATTCCCGGCGCCCCAGGTCTCTGTTCCCAAAGACAAGGAGTGGGTTACAGAGCACCGCGCAGCAGCTCAGCATTTGTCTCTTTGGGCCTCTCAGCCTGGTGAAGCCCTTGGTTTCTTTTTGTTTTTTTTAATTTAAACCCGGTCCCCCAGGCGTCCTCCAACCGTGGGGACGAGATGGCTGCTTCCTTCCAAGTTGAACGTGCTGATCCCATTTTGATTTCCTAACCCAACTGGCCGGGAGTGTTTCATACTTTCAAGAGGTTGAAAAGATCAAAAGAAGAATCATATTACTTGACAGTCAAAACTTGTAAAAATAATTCAGATTTCAGTGGTCCGAGATAAAGTTTTATTGGAGCACAGCCTTGGCCCTTGGATGGCTGTGTTCGTGTGTTCAAGGATGGACGGCCCCCATCCACTGCAAACCGCAGACCGGACGGTCGCAGCGGGGACCCGAGGGCCACACTGTCTGCTCTCCCAGGGCAAACTGACAGATGGCAGTGCCTCCCGGGGCCGTCCTTGGGGCCTTGCGTGGCGTTACTGTTGTCACTGACTTTTGCTAAATCATTTGACTTTTTCTTTCCTTTATTTTTTCATATTATAAGTAATTCATGTGTGTTGTAAAAAGTAAGAAAAAATAGAAGATGTGGTTAATGAAAATCGTTCATAATATTCCTTCCTGACCGCCTCCGCGCCTCTCCCCGGGAACCGCTGTTCAAATCCTCCCGTTAGGACGGACGACCGGCGTGTGCTGCTTTGCTCCACGAAACAACCCGCATCCACGGACCCGTCTGAGGACCGCTGATTCATTATCTCTAGTAGATGCGGAAGGTTCCGCTGAAGGACTTGGAACCGTTTATTCACGTCACGTCTGACCCTGTCAACGAGCCTTCAGGTTTGTTACCTTTTATTGCCACTTTCCGGTTCCGGAAATAACTGTCTCTGCGTTCAGTGCCCGGGTCGTGGTTTTGTTCTGCGGGGCAAACGCCTACGGGGGGGCCGGGGGTGTTTCTCGTCTTAGAACGCAGTTTACCGCAAGCTTTCCTTCCAGAACAGTTGTGGCGGCTCGGGCCGGCTGGAGGAGCGGGGGATGGACTGAATCCTTTTGTATCCTAAAGAAAAATCTCTAACAAATTGATTCATGGATTTTGTGTTTTATTATTATTATTTTTGAGATGGACTCACACGTCAAGGCTTGATCGTCTGAAGAGCAGCGGAGGTGGGGGCAGCCCTGGCGCTCCGAGGGTCAGGCCCCGCCCACGAGCCCTCCCACCCGCGAGATGGACGGACGCACGGACCGCAGGGGGACCTGCACGCGGGAGAGACGCTCAGCCCGCCCTCCTCCCGCGGGCCTCCCTGGGCTTGCCGGGGACTCGTTCCGTTGGGCGTAGAAAGAACACACACTTGTCTCTAGAATCAGCAGCTGTTTAACAAATAATAATAGTTCTCCACGTTTAACAGGATTCCTCAAATAAACCCCGAGTGTTTTACTAGCCGGGCCCCACATTCTCGGGAAGGGCAGGAATAATAATAATTGTATTTATTTTCCTTTTTTGTAGAAAGTAAAGCTTTTTATAGAATCCTTAAGTGATCTGGTTTCTCTTCAAAGAGCAAAACAGCTTTGCAGGAGACCTTGGGAGCCAGCTCCCAAGGAGGTCACAAACAAAACACACCCCGTGCCTCTGGGCCTTTGCTCCTGCAGGAGCTCCGGCTGGAGCGCCGTCTCTCCCACTCCGGTCCTGCCGGCCTGGCTCCTGGGTCGCCTCCACCAGCGGGCTGCCCAGGGTTCTCCAGACCCGGGTCGGCTCCCTGAGGGCCCGGGTCGCCGCCCAGCTTTGTCCCATTTCACTTTCCACATCTCACTGGCTCTGCACAAGGAATGCTAGGCAATTACGCAAAAGACTGCCCACACCAGGCGGCTGCCCCTCAGGTTTACTTACCCCTCGAGTGCCTGGTGGGGAGATCGGGAGCCGAACGGCAAGGCCACGCGGGGCTGTGGGGGAGACGGAGTCACGGGGGGCCAGCCAGGGGCAGCAGCATCTTGGCCTCACACACGCGGGCACCCCACAAAGGCGGCCGGCGGGAGTGGTTTTCTCCGCTGGGGAAGCGGGTGAGACGCGGCATTTGCTCGGTGGAGCCAGTCCCCACAACCCATGGGTTTTCTGGTGATGCCCACAGGCTGGGGGGCACCCGGGAGCCTGCGCACTGGTCCAGCGCCCCCTTCTGCGTGACCGGTGCTGGGGCTTTGCCCCGTGGCGGGCATGGCCTTTCCGGGTGCCCCGCAGGGTGGGCGCATCTGTGTGTCCGTCCTGGGAGCTGCAGGTGGAGGTGACCCCACATGCAAGGCACCCCACTTCCAAGCCGTCAGGACTTTTCAATACCTCGTTCCACATCGTCTCCCAAATGCGGGTGAAGGACGAACTTGCAAGGTCATGAGCCAACAGAGGAACGGGTAGCGAGGGAGAAGGGGTTTCCAACATGTCGTTCGCTCTTTTTGAAATTAAAGTAAATCCTAAAACAATAAAAAGGGCTAAGCTCACAAATTTAGAAGAGCAACCGTGTGTTGTCCACACAAAACTGCAGACTTCGTGCTGACAAACTCGTGCGCCACGAGTTTGCCATTTTCCGAGAGACCGCCTGACCCCAGCCTGGCACGCGAACTCGCTGTGTTTCACTTCATCTCCGGACACACACTTGGCAGTGGCCTTGTCACTGTGTGTCAACAGGCAGGAGCGCACAAGCGCCCTAATTCCCCCTCGCGGCGGACGAAGCCGCGGCACATAGGACGGGCAGCCTTCTCTCTCTGGCTCCGGTGAACGGCCCGCTGCCGGTCACTGCCGAGACGCCGCAGCAAAGGTCGGCGTTCCCCTTCTCTATGTGAAGAAACGATGCTTCCATTGTATTTAATAACCTTACAAACTGGGACAGGCCTGGCCACTGTTCTCAAAATGATCCAGAGCGGCTGCCTGGAAGACGGCCTCCTCTAGAGGGAGAGGACAGAGTGGCGCCCGTTGCCTGGCCAGCAGGTGTCCACCGGCACACGAGCACCCAGTGGCGCTCCACACCTCTTCTCTTTCTGGTCATCTTGACTAACATGCAACAGAATGAATGCATGTTAAGTGCGGAGTTTGACGGGTTTGGGCAAGTGCTTTACCTGCGTAACCGCCACAGTCAGGATACCCTGGAAAGTTCCTCTGTCCTCTTTACCATCAGAACCATGGTTCACCCCCCACTCCCCCCACTGGGGGGCGGGTCCGCCTGCTCGGGAATCAGGTTCCCGGAACCACACAGTAAGTACCTGCTCTTCTGCGTCCGGCTTGGTTTGTGCAGCAAAATGTTCGTGAGACTGAGCCATCTCGTACACGTCCGTGGTCCTCTTCTCTATTGCTGAGCGGGTTTTCATGGTGTGGGTGTACAATGCTTGCACACGCTTGTGTGCGCCTCTGTTCTCGGAGAGTTGGGCTGTTTCCAGTTTGGAACTATTACAAAGTTGCTGTCAACACGTGTTGGCAAAGTTTGTATGGACGTATGTTTTCATTTCTCTCGCGTGGCCAACTGGGAGTGGGGTTGCTGTCATGTTTAACGTCATAAGAAGCCAATAGCCCCTTTCCAAGGTGGTTGTGATGTTCTAGGTGCTCCGCAGAGCGTGGGAGTCCCGACAGGCCCATCTCTGCCATGTGGACTTGCCTACCGTTTTTATTTTAGTCCTAGTGAGTGTGAGTGTGAGTCAGCATTTCATTGTGGTTTTAACTTTCATTTCCCTAGTGGCTAGCCATGTCAGGTACCTTTCTTGTGCATAGGGGCCCTTCACAGACCTTCCTGGGAGGTTTCTGCCCAAATCTTTAGTCTCCTTATTATAGGATTATTCATCTCATTTTATTATTGGTTTGTTGGGGGTTCTGACATATTTGCGTTACAAATCCTGTTGTCGGGTAGATGCGTTGCCAATACTTTCTCCAAATCTGTGACTTGACTTGTCATCTGGACAGTGTCTATTGAAGGGTAAATTTTTAATTTTGATGAGGTCAATTTCACCAATTCTTTTCTTTTAGGTTTGGTGAGTTTTATGTCCTAAAGGACACTTCCTGACGGAAGTTTTGGTCTCTTTAATCTGGCAAAAAAAATTTCTTTCTCTAAACCTTTTACAGTTTTAACTTTTACATTTAGGTTTGTGATTCATTTCAAGCTAATCTTTGTGTTTGGTGTGAGATGAGGGCCAAGGAGACACATGGAGATCCGGCTGTTCCAGCAAGAGTAGTCAGAAGGCGGGGCGCCTGGGGGCTCAGTCAGTTAAGCGGCCGACTTCTCACGGTTCATGGGTTCAAGCCCCGCATCAGGCTCTGTGCTGACCGCTAGCTCAGAGCCTGGAGCCTGTCTTCAGATCCTGTGACTCCTTCTCTCTCTGACCCTTCCCTGCTCACACTGTCTCTCTCTGTCTCTCAAAAATAAATAAAAACCTTAAAAAATTAAAAAAAAAAGAGTGGTTGAAAGGAGAGAGACTATCCAATCCTCACTGAAGTACATGAACATCTTTACTGAAACTACATTTACCATCTACAAGTAGGTGGATTTTTAAAACACTTATTCTCTTCCATTAATGTGTCTGTCTCTCTGTGTGCTAATAATATACTGTGTGACTACAGCTGTTTTCTAGTCAATCTTGAAGTCAGGACATGTGAGTCCTCTGACTGTTCTTTACCAAATTTGTTTTGGATATTCTAGATCCTTTGTGTTCTTTTAATAACATAGAACCAACTTATCAATCCACAAAACAAAACTCCTTGCTGTTGCTTTGATTAGATTGCACTGGGTTTACAGATAAATCTAGTTAGAACTGTCATCGTAACATTATTGATTCTTTCAATCCATGAATATAGTATAGATCTCCTTTATTTAGGTTTTCTTTAATTTCTGCTAGCAGTGTTTTATAGTTTTCCCAGTGTACGTTTTATACACCTTTGATTATATTTATTCCAAAATATTTTATGTTTTTGACACTATTATAAAATAGAAACATTCTCTTTTTTATCTTCTAAGTGTGTATTCCTATACATTTGTTCATTGCAAGTGTTTAGAAATAAATTAAATTTTTGTAGCTTGGTCTTGTGTTCTATGACATTATTAATTTCATTTGTTAATTCTAATTTTGTGTGTGTGGATTCATTAGGTTTTTTTATAAAGCTCATCAGAGGGACAAAAGGCAGTTTTACTTATTTCTAGATCCCTGTCATTTCTTGACTTTTGCCCTGACGAACATTTCCAGGATAAGGTTAAGGAGGAGTGGTGACGGCAAACATTCTTGCCTTGTTCTGGTCTTAGTGAAAAAGAATTAAGTCTTTTATCATTAAACAGGATGCTCATTATGGATGTCTTTTAATAGGTTAGAGATGTTTCATTTATTTTTAGTTTGTTCAGCCTTTTTGTCATGAATGGACGTTGAAGGACTTCAAATGTCTTTTTCGCATCTATTGAGATAATTATGTGCTTTTGCTACTTTATCTTGTTAAATAGTGACTCACACTGTTTACACTCTTTATTGAGGGGTACTGCATGTACAGTAAACCTCACTCTGGTTCTGGGGTAAAGTTCTGTGGTTTTGACGGGCACGCGGACTTGTGATGACCGCCACGGCCCAGAGACAACAGTTCCGTCACCCAAAAGAAACGCCTCCTTGCTCTTTCATGATCAGCCCTCGTGCCTCGTGCTGCCTCGAGCAGCCGCTCAGCGCTGTTCTCTTCTCCAGAGCTTCCGCTTGCCGCCCGTCGCATGCAGAGAAGCATACGGGGCGCAGAGCTTGGATCACCACGCATCTGAGACGTATCCAGGTTGCTGTCTATGTTCTGTCATCGTGAGTAGTGTCCATTTTATGGATAGACCAAATCTGTTCATCACTTACTAGCTGGGGTCACTTTGTTAGTTTCCAGTTGATTGATTGATTTTTGAAGGTTAAATCAGTCACAAATTCCTTGGAATAAGTGTATCCTTTTTATATACTCCTGAATTTTATTATCTAACATATTCTAAATATTCTTACAAATACGTTCATGAGGGATATGTTTTTGTAATTTTCTCATATGGTTATCAGTGTTATCCTGACCTCATATAATGAATTGTAAAATCTTCCTCCTTTTTTAAAAAAAGTTTTAATGTTTATTTATTTTTGAGAGAGAGAGAGAGAGAGAGAGAGAGCGAGCGAGCATACATGATTGGGAAAGGGGTAGAAAGAGAGGGAGACACAGAATCTGAAGCAGCTCCAGGCTCCGAGCTGTCAGCACAGAGCCTGATGTGGGGCTCGAACCCACCGACCATGAGATCATGACCTGAGCTGGTCAGATGCTTAAGGGACTGAGCCACCCAGGCACCCCTCCCCCTTTCTCCTTAATTTTCTGTGGGATTGGCTTTACTTTTCCTCGGAAATCTGCTTGAATATAGAGGAATAAAGTGACGCCACCTGGGCCTGGAGTTTTCTTTGTGAAAAGGTTTATCATTATGGATTTTATTTATTTAATAGCTATCAGCTATTCAGATTTTTTATCTTTTCTTGACTCAACTTTATATTATAAGTAATATAAAAAAGACAACGTTAAATTTACCACCTTAGCCGCTTTAAGCTGCAGTTCAGTGGGGTCGAGCGCGTCCACACTGTCAAGCGGCAGGTCTAGAACTTTTCCGCCTCACAACCCTGACCCCCTGCACCCACTAAACGCTCATTTGCCTCCTTTCTCCCCACTCCCGCCCTTTGTAACCCCCTTTCTTCTTTCAGTTTCTCGGATTGTGACTCCGTTAGATATTTCGTCTGCGTGGACCCATACGGCACGTGTCCTTCTTCACTGGCTTATTCTGCTTCGTGTGATGTCCTCCAGGCTCATTCACGTTATAGCACATGACAAAGTTCCTTTCTTTTTAAGGCTGAGTAATATTCTATTGTATGTATACATCTCATTTCGTTTCTCCGTTTATCAGCTGATGACTACTTGGGTCTCCTCTACCTCCTGGCTAACGTGAACAAAGCCGTGAAAGCACGAGTGTGCAAATCTCTCTCCAAAATGCTGCTTTAAATTCTTTCGAATATAGATGCAGAAGTGGGATTTCTATAAAAGCAATTCTATTTTTAACTTTTCGAGAAACTTCAGAACTGTTTTCCATGATGGCCGCACCATTTTACATGTGACACAAGCAAGGATTCCTTCCCACGTCCTCCGAAACACTAGTTCCCGTTCCTTGGAGAGTGGCTACCACACCAGGTGTGAGGTGCCAGCTCACTGTGGTTCCGATTTGCATTTCCCTCGTGATGAGTGACGCCAAGCATCTGCGCACATGCTTCCTGGGTATTTGTCTCCTTTGGAGAACTGTCCACTCAAGTGTTTTGCTTGTTGTTTAATTGGGTTATGTTGTTGTTGTTAAATTGTAGACACAAATGGTGGCAAATGAGACTTTTCTGAATGAGACATGTGACTACAGCTTTAGAAAAGATGTACAAATAATTTTAAATGGCTACTTTGCAGAACTCCTCTTTTAAAAGGGTCAAGAGGGGCGCCTGGGTGGCTCAGTCGGTTAAGCGTCCGGCTTCGGCTCAGGTCATGATCTCACGGTTTATGGGTTCGAGTCCTGCATCGGGCTCTGTGCTGACAGCTAGCTCAGAGCCTGGAGCCTGCTTCGGATTCTTTGTCTCCTTCTCTCTCTGCCCCTCCCCTGCTCATGCTATCTCTCTGTTTCTCAAAAAAAAAAAAAAAAAAAAAAAAAAACATTAAAAACTTTAAAAAAATAAAATAAAATAAAAAAAGAAAAGGGTCAAGAATGTAGCATTCACTCGTTCTTTATCCATCATTCACCTTTTCATTAAAAGTGACTTTGCCAGAATCAGATATTTACGGAGATCCTCCTATGAACGGGGATTGATATAGACTTCACGATCAACAAGGCTGACGTGAGCCTTCAGACCACGTGCTTAGAATCTAGGAAGAAAAAGCAGAAAGGAAATAGGAAGCGTTCTTCTCATATCCCAGATCCCAAATCTCAGTGCTGGGTTCTCTCCTGCTCTGACACCCACGGGGAGCTCCTTGATGGGGTCTTTCCTCCAAAGCTTTGCCAGGCGACCCACAGACACCTGGCGGCCCTAGTAGCCTAGTTCCTGCAAGAAGTTCCCATTTGAGGAAATTCACCCCCCAACCTTGACGACGGATCCGAACCCTCTTTTCAAAGGTTCACACGAGGCGGCCACAAGCATTGCTGACACTCTCTCATTTGCAGAATTCTCAAACTTTAGTGATGTTTTCCTTTAATACTGAATTTTCCTTTGAGCTCCACGCCATTTAGTCTCCTGGCCACAGTAACTAAGGGGTCTTGTGACCCTGCCTGTCTATGGAACCAAGCCGCTCAGCCACAGCTTGCGGCTCAATGCCCCCAAAGCAAATCCCACAGAAGAAAACGCAATGAGACACCTAGAATCATATTTTCTTCTATTCCGACATTTTCCCCATAGAAAATATTCACCGAGTGTTTCTCATTACTAGAACTCTCCACCGCCGTTCAAACAGAGAAGTATCCTAAGGCACACTCAGGTGTGTTGGAAAGCCGGTCCTCCTGCAGAAAGCCGTAGAAGCCCGAGTCCTAGCACTCCCTCGCGCTACGACCTGGGCTACTGATCTAACTTGCCTGAACCTTTGACTTTTCGCCCATGCAAGTGAGATAGTGATACCTGGGTCCAAGGCAGCTGTGGGCAGTAAACGAGATTACACACTGACCTTCGCGTGCCATCGGCAGCAGATAAATACCAACCTCCCGCTTTGGGCAGGAAAGAATCTTTTGGGGACTTAGCTTCCTGATTTGTAAGATGAAAATCAAATGTCGTCTTTATAGGTTACTATGAGAATGAATGATATTTTTTTTTGAGACAGAGACAGAGAGAGAGAGAGAGAGAGAGAGAGAGAGAGAGAGAGAGACAGTGTGAGCAGGGGAGGGTCAGAGAGAGAAGGAGTCACAGGATCTGAAGACAGGCTCCAGACTCTGAGCTAGCGGTCAGCACAGAGCCCGATGCAGGACTCGAACCTACGAACCGTGAGATCTGACCTGAGCCGAAGTCAGACGCTTAACTGACTGAGCCACCCAGGCGCCCCAAAGGATCCTTCTTGGTAGGCACATTACCGGCTCGCATTGAGGGGACGCATGCTAAGAAGCCTACATTCGGGGCGCATGGATGGCTCAGTCCATTTAGCGTCAGCTTCGGCTCAGGTCATAATCTCACGGTTTGTGGGTTCAAGCCCTGCATCGGGCTCTGTGCTGACAGCTCAGAGCCTGGAGTCTGCCTCAGAGTCTGTGTCTCCTTCTCTCTCTGACCCTCCCCTGCTCACGCTGTCTTTCTCTGTCTCTCAAAAAAAAAAAAAAAAACATTAAAAAAATACTATTAAAAAAAAAGAAGACTACATTCAACAGGCACGGAATGCCACCTTCAGTTTCCTGCTGCCCCTTCAGACATTATTCAGTGGGGACAGTCTCCCCTGCCCCGGTGACAAGCTCACGGATTTCTGCTCACTCTTAGGTAAGGCAGTGCTGCAGTCACAGCACTGTCCCCACATCCAGTCCGAGACAGTCATCAAACCCCACCATCGACGTAACATGCAGTGTCCTCTCCTCCCCAGATCTCTCCGGGCCCCTGCAGACCACACCCCATGGGTACATGTGAACATAGATATTTTCTTTTCTTTAAAAAACTCAGCAAAATATTATCTTGCTGGGACTATTTGACTCAGAAAGTTTTAAGTGGCTGACTACATTTTTATCTGTTTTCTCAGTTTGGGGCCTGAAACCCCCATGCGAACATTCATGAAAAAGGACTTGCTTTGTGGCCATTGGAGAGACCCACGGACCTGGGGCTTCTTCCCAGGAAGCCTGCCCTGGACGGATCTCTGATCGCAGAGCAAGATTCCTAGGGCAGCAGGTGCGTGGGAGCGCACGGCCCCCGATGACTCTCTCCAAGTGCTCCCGTCCCTGAAGGGACAACGGGAATCACAGCACATGGATGGTCACAGAAGGTCACAGAAGGAACCTCACGGGCCATCGGGATGACCCCTTCAACTCGCAGACGAGACGGCTGAGGGGACGTTCTTGTGGCCGCCAGGGAAACAAGTCAGGCTTGGGGGAAGTCTGTGTTTGGGGCACACACGAGGCAGGCTGTTCAAAATACCACATGGTCTTCAAACTCCATACTGTTTCTAGGTCGGTAGAAACCAAACGAGTCCCAGGAGTGGCTGTCTGGTGCTGTGTTTTCCTACTTCCCTTGACGGAGTTTTAATGCTTGCCAGGCATTCTCTGGGCTCTTACAGGTGGATATGATGGGACAAATCATAAGAGAGATCGATATAGACTTAATTCCAGAAAGCCCACAGACAGTGGCATGATGGGAAGGGAAGCCTCACCATGCGACGTGCAGGGCGGAAAGGTGTTGGCGGTGTGAGGTCCGCCCCTCTCCTCACTGCCGCGTAGCTCTGAACGCATTAAAGGCGGTTCCGGGTTTGCAGGACTTGAGATCAGGGCACAGAACAAGAAAAGTCACTGCCTCCTTCTGATCACATGGAAGGAGGTATTTCCTGGTAGTTGTGAGCCCGCGTTTGAGCCATGCCCCACGGGGCAGCGGGGGCTGTGAGCAGTGGGGTGGACACATCCGACCGGGCACTCCGCCTGCAGGAGAGAAGTTTCTACGGCTGCGTGCTCGTCCCCACATTTGGGGAGACCCTGTGCGGGGGGCGTGTTCCAGCGGGGGGGGGGCGGGTCGGAGAGCCAGAAGCCCAGCTCCAGCGGAAACATACGATTTCAGTGCAGCACTTTCCCCCAACATTTTAGCGTCATGGTTTTACTGAGAGTGTCTTCTCGTATTTCCGAATTCAGAAAACGAATTTTCTGAAGGGCACGAAATGCGTGCATCGGTCCAGGACGTGAGACTGCTCCATCTCTGGTCTCACCCGGCCAGAGAGAAAAGATGCTCCAAGGCGGAACGGGGCGTCCCTCACGGTCAAGGTCCACCCGGTAGGGACGGTGTTAAGGGGATCAAATAGACATGGACAGAAGGACCTCCAAGACCCCCCTCCAGACCCAGGCTCTGTGGCAGCGGCCTGTGCCCTCACATCAGGAGCAGGGACATCCGGAAACTGCTCTTTCCGGCTCCTCCCAGCCCTGGGTCTCCGTCACTCGCAGCCGGCTCTGTGCAGGGGGCCTGGACCCCAGCCCGAGAACCCGCTCCCTGCAGCAGTCCCCTACCATCGCCTGACTCCAACGGCTGATCTCTGCAGTGTGAGTGGAAAGAGGGCAGAGGGCAGAAAGGGCCCTGAGGAGCCTGGGTCTTCAGTGCCCCCAGAGGAGCTGTGACACAGTCCCGTGCGCTGAGCTGCACACTCACGTCCCTGCGACATCCGGACAGGAGGAGGGCGCCAGGAGAGAGGAGACGGGGACCTGGTCTGAGGGCAGACCTTTCCCAAATGGGACGAGTGCCCTTGGAAGAGCAGACAGCAGAGCCCTCCCTCTCCCCTCCCCCCAACCTCTCCCTCCCTCCCCTTCTCTCCCTTTTCCTCCCTCCCATCTCTCCCTCCTCTCCCACCCCTTCCCCCAACCCCCCACGTCCTCTTCCTCTCTCTCCCTCTGTCCCTCCCCACCCCTTCCCTGCCATGGGAGGAAGAAGCAAGCAGAGGGCTAACCAGGAAGTGGACCCTCAGCGACCCCGCTGCCCGCGGGGTGTGGGGCAGGCCCGGTGCGCCCCCGGTGCGGCCACTTCCCAATCCTTGTGATGGAGCAGGCACGGCAGGTGCTCGCACACCGGGACCTACGGGTGACTTATCCGGACACCGTCAGGGTCAGGGCGCTGGAATCGTGAAGACTCGGGCCGCACGTCGCCTGGTTGGGTCCTGGCTCCGCCACTTCCTAAGCGTGCGAATGACGGCACTTCCCTCTTCCTTACTGTGCCTCTGTGTTCTCCTCCAGGAAATGGGGTCAACATCACCCCCTCTGAGGGCCGTGAGCACGGGCCGGGAGATGCACTCGTGGCCGCCCCAGCCCGCCACGGTCACCGCCGTCTCTGTCTGGGTCATCGGCTCCATCGCCCTTTGCTTCCTGGGCCCGGTCAGAACTGGGACTTCCTGGCAACCTTGACCATCGCCGTTCAAGAGAGGAAGGAGCGGGGCATGTGGCGCTGTGTGCCCAGGAGACTCGAAGCGGCACCGCAGCCGGAGGTCAGGGCCAGCCACAGTGCGTTCCCCACTTTCCACGGGGAACCTCACCTCTGCCCCTTTCGCTAGGAGTGTGTCCCTACACAGCGTGACGCATGGCGCAAATGCCATCTGGCCAGAAAACCTCCGGCTGATAATCCGACCCACAAAAGGCACACAGCAGGAGTTGGGGGAGGGGACATTTACAGAACAGCAGCATCTACGGGGTGGGGGGGTTGTGACAAATATTCGTGTGTTCTGAGCACTGTGGGTGTGTGAGGGCCATGCAGACTAACCATGATGGGGACAGGCTGCAACCCCGGAGACCACCCCGCCTCACCCCCTCCTCCAACCCGGCCTGGGACCACTCTGGCAGAGAGGGGGTGACAGGGGGCTGCGGGTGGGGGGAGGTGAAGGAGGGAGGAGGAGGTAGGGGGAGACAGTCGTGGTCCTGCAGGCCCAGGGCAGGCCGTGCTCCCCCTGGAGAGGCTCTCCCGGGATGCCGAGGGACGCTGGCAGGGACGCCAGTAGGGATGCCGAGGGACATCGAGGGACACTGGGAGGGAGGTCGAGGGACGTCTCTTCAGTTCCCTTGGACCAGGCTGAGCTGGGTTTGGCGCCTGTGCCCCGGAGCAGACCCGCCCGCTGTGGGAGGCTCGGGAGGCAGGTAAATGAACAGCATTTTGTTTCCAGTAGCAAACGTTTCAAAGGCCTCGGGGAAACTGCCTGCAGCTGTGGGCGCACCCCCGTGAGCCCCCCGAGGAGGGGCGAGATGGCACACGGAGCCCTTCCCACTCTGGTGGCCCCGATTCACTGTCACCTCCGGGGAAAGTGCTGACAAGCAGTGAGTGACACCTCTGATGTCTCCTCACGGCCAGAACCCGAGAGCTGGGGCTCCCCTCGGGACAGCTTCGGTCTGGAGCCGTGTCTTGGCGGCGCTGAGCCTGAGAGATGCCTGCTGCGGGGGAAGGTGGAGTCCACGCCTGGAGGAGGGGGGCTGGGCTGGGCAGGCCTGCCACGCCGGGTCCCCGGGGAAGGGACTTGAGGGGGCGCGGCCGGGCTCTAGGGCCAGCACCACGGAAGGAGGGAGGCCACCTGCTCCCTGGACCGCTGGCCCCAGAGGGGACAGACACACAGCCCCTTTGCTGCTGTCCCGACGGCACAGGCCTCCGCGTCGGTTGTCCGGTACCAGCGGGGCCTGCGGTCACACGCAGGCTGTTACCGACGGCGGCGGGGGGACAGCGGGTGGACCTGGGGCCCACGAGCGCCGAGGCATTCTCGGGAGGACGGGAGGCTCACTCTCTCTGGCTGGGCAGAGCACCGGGGGCCAAACTGTGCGGAAATCAGGGGCTCATCCGAACCAGGCTGCCAGTGACGGCAAATAAACACAAGGCAACGCTCAGGTCAGCCCAGTCGGCAGGCCCCCTGGGGTGTCCCCGCCAGTGTCCTGGGACGCGCTGAGCCGCGCCGGGGCGAAGGTCGCCCTCGCGCCTGCGCACAGCCAGGCCCCTGCGGTCTGTGGGGACCCGCGGGGCCGCCTCCGGGGAGGCCTGGGAAGCACCGCCCCAGCCTTGCGTCAGAGGGACAGAGGTCAGAGCGAAGCCTCCGCCGTGGGGGATGGGATTCAAACCCCCACGAGTCGGGAATGGGGTTCTGCGAGCGTGTCCTGCGCGCACCCCGTCTGGGACGGCCCTGGAGGCTGGCACCACCCCCCCCACCGAGGAGCCCCCACTCACACCCTGACCGCAGGGCCCCTCCGGGCACCTTGAGGAAGCGTGACACAGACCCACGTGACTGGGGACCCTCCGCACAGACGCAGGTGTCCCTCCCGAGGCGGGGAGGCACGGTGCGCCGGCCGAGCGACCCCGGACAAGCGACGCCGTCTGGAGCCTCACGTGTGACAGCCGAGCAGCGACCCGGCGGAGCCTGACACGCGTGCGCGAGGAGAGGAGAGACCGACGCGCCCGGACACCAGCAGGCACGTTTCCCGTCGGCCCCTCCGAGAGCAGCCCCCTGGAGCGGGGCGCAGGGTCCTGAGCAGGCGTGACTTCAGGGAGGGTCCCCCTCCCCCCTCCCCACCCCCCCGTCCCCCACGGAGAGCTGCTGCTGGGCCTACGGGCGCCCGCGGGGGAGTCCCTGCTCTCTGGGCGCAGACAGGCCAGCGGAGGGGCCAGGACGCTGCTGCGCCCTGAGGCCACGTGGGGGCTCAGCCGGTAAAGAGGGGAGGACTCAGGAAGAGCCAGCAGAAAGAAAGAAAGAACAAAGGGGCAGGGAGTGGAAAGTGCAAGAATGTTCCGGAAGCTGCCTCAGTCAGGCAGGACGCGGTGTGGGTCCAGCTCTCAGCTCTGGAACTCGCCCGGGGCCGGGACTGGGGCAACGGGTGGCAGGGGTGCTCTGGGTGACGCCAGGAGGGACCAGGCGGGCTCCCCAGGGGACCCGGTGGCCAGGGCCCCAGGGAAGGGCGTGGGGGTGTCTGGAAGGGGAAGGACAGCAGCCCCGGCCCCTGAGCCGGTCCCACGTGGCTCAAGCTTTGTTTAAAGTCGCTTTTTTTTATTTTAATGTTTAGTTTTGAAGAAGAGAGAGAAACACAGCGTGAGCAGGGGAGGGGCAGGGAGAGAGGGAGACACAGAATCTGAAGCAGCTCCAGGCTCCGAGGTGTCAGCACAGAGCCGGATGTGGGTCTTGAACCCACTGACCGTGAGATCATGACTTGAGCTGAAGTCGGACACTCAACCATCGGAGCCACCCAGGCGCCCCAAAGTCACTTTCGAGGTACAAAGTCTGGCTGCCGGACAAAGAAAGTTTAAAGTGTGTGGGTTGTGGATTTTTGTGTCTCTCCACTTCCCGCCTTCCTTCTCCTCCTCGAGCCAGAACCGCCCACATCTGCACTCCCCCAAATTCTTCCCTGCTGGCCCCGCCACTCCCCAAAATTCCACTCAGAGCAGCTGCTAAAAATCCTTGTTTTTCTTTCTGCTCTTAAAACTCTTCACGGCTCATGCTGTGGCCACGGATGCCGCAAGGTCACACTCTGCCTGCCCCCCTCCCAGGAGGGGGCTGCAGGGGCTGGGTCTCCCCTCCCCCACCGCCGGCACGTTTCCCCAGACGCCTCTCCTGTGCTCCTGGCTCTGAGGGTCCTAACCAAGACACAGCCTGGGGACGCTCTTCAAGAAAAACACCAAAGACCTGGGCACATGGGTACGAACGAGAAAAAGCATTTGGAATACACAAGAAATCACAGGGCATCGTAACTATTGAAAAGCTGGGAGAAGCAAGAAATGTAATAAGAGGAAAACTAACGCTTTTGCTCCATGAGTGCCCGGGGTGCGGGCGGCCAGGGCTGCGCCTGCGCACAGAGCGGAAGACGCCCCAGCCCTGCTCCCGGCTGTGAACGAGAGGCTTTCTTCGCCCGACCGCTCCCGGGCGGGGGGGGGGCCTGCACGGCGCTGGCCCGGGTCCCCCAGTCCCCAGCTCCGCCTATGCTGGCACCCCGCAGCCACAGCGCTCACCCTTGGTGCCCGGCAGCGCGGCCCGGGAGGCCCTTGGGGGCGTGGGTGTGCGGGGGTGTGGTTGTGTGGCTGTGCAGGGGTACGGGAGTGTGACTGTGCCAGGGTGCGGGTGTGCAGCGGTCTGGGTGTGTGGCTGTGCAGGGGTGTGGCTTTGCGGGTGTGGGGGGGGTGGGGGTGTAGGTGTGAGGCTGTGCAAGGGTGTGGGGGTGCGGGTGTGTGGCTGTGTGGGGGTGTGGCTGTGCAGGGGTGCGGCTGTGCAGGTGTGTGAGGTGGGGGTGTAGGTGTGAGGCTGTGTGAGGGTGTGGGGGTGTGGGGGTGTGGCTGTGAGGGAGTACCGGGATGCAGGGGTGCAAGGGTGCGAGCCCTGCCCAGGACTCTGGAGTCCGTAGTTTACGGCACAAACCCGAGACCTTGGCCTGTTTCCTGGAGCCGAGAGGAAGGGGCCTTCCCGTGTCCACCCTGTGAGCCCGGGTCCTGGGCACAGTCCTGCTCCATGTTCCTTCTCCTGTCCGAGGCCAGTCCCCCGAGGCAGTGCCTGCGCAGGCCCTGTGCACCCCCCACCGCACCCCCGCGGCGACCGCAGACAGCCCTGCCTCTGCCCTGCAGGGCTTACCTGGGGCGCAGCCTTTGACCCGAAGGCAGGCTAAGGGGCTTCTCTTCCAAGTTTGCAAGTAAATCCGTGCTCGTGTAGAAGAAGGTGATGACATTTCTAAATCTGCCTTTATTCACACTCCACCCGACGCCTACGCCCCGACGGAACCACGGGTTGCCTTGGCTAATGCGCAGCGTGCAGTCAGTATGTCTCAGTATAAGTCGCAGGTAGGATTTTCAGTTTGGATCCTGTCCCGGGCTGGAGACCCGTGGTCTGATCCTCGGGTCGGACTACAGCTCTGTGTGGGCCATGTGATCACGGGGGGCACCAGCCCACACCCATTTATCAGGACGTGACCCCTCCTAAGTCGAGGAGGCTCTACCCTCCGTTTCCTGGGGCCGCAGTACCGCAGACCACACGCACATGCACGCACACACCCCCTAGGCCTGCTCTCCGGGGAGCAAAGGAAGGGAACACAGGAAGGTCACAGTCACCTGCCCATCCCACCCTCCGGCCCCTGCAGTCCCAGCACTGGAATCCAGCCCCAGCAGAGACCCCCCTGCAGGAAACTGCCAGGTGACAACTGGGTCTCGGCCCCTCCTGCCTCAGGAGTGAGATCTCTGAGGAAATAAGAAAAGCTTCCCTGCTTGCTGGGCAGGGGGGAGGGGGAGAGAGACCCAGCGAACAGGCAGCCCCAGGTGATCTGGGAGGGCCCTCAGGGCTCTGCAGTGCCCCCGGGAGCCCAGAGCCCTGCCCGCAATGCAGGAGCACTGCGCAGAGAGGAGCACGGAGCACCACGGTGTCTTCCCACAGATCCGCCTCCTCCACCCGGCCCGGGGCCACCCCTCCATCAGCCCTCCCCCTGCTCTGTCTCTCCCTTTCTCTCTCCCTGTCTCTGTCTCTTCCTCTCCTTGTCTCTGTCTCTCTCTGTCCCAACCTCCTGGTCTCTGTTTCTCCCTGTCCCTGTTTCTCCTGCTCTCTCTCCCTGTCTCTGTCTCTCTCTGCCCCTCCCTCTCGGTCTCTGTCTCTCCTTGTCTCTGTCTCTCCCTGTCTCTGTCTCTCTCTGTCCTCCCTGTCCCTGTCTCTCTCCCTGTCTCTGTCTCTCTCCCTGTCTCTGTCTCTCTCTGTCCCCCTCCCTGGGTCTCTGCCTCTCCCTGTCTCTGTCTCTCCCGCCCTTCCCCCCACTCCCTGGCAGACCCTGTCCTGCAGGTAGCCAGTCTTACCACCTGCCACATTGTACTTCACTTTTCTGAATCTGTCTTTTCATCTATTAAATGATGGTCATAAAAATCTATCTGATGGAACTTTTGTGAATATTGTTATGCCGAGATCAAGGATTCCCCCAAAGACCACCAGGGAGTCCGGGTCACGTAGGCAAAAGCAAAGGGCGTTGATCCGGGCTTAAGCTCAGTCTCTCAGACCTCACCAACGCAGCGGATCCAGGCGGAGAGCCCGACCATCAGTGGAGCAGGGTTTTTATCACAGTCGGGTCGAGGGATGGGGTGAGGGGTGGAGTGAGGGGCTGGGATCACAAGATGATTGGGCGGCGCATCAGCAGGGGTTGGCGCGGCGCGAGGTGATTGGCTAATTTAAACCTAAGCGGGCTCACTCAGGCGTTTCATGATTGGCCCGGCAGGTGGTGGGATCTGCTCGGGCAGCAGGTGCGTTGTTTTTCTTCCCGTTGCCGCTGAGTCACACCTGGGGAAACAGAAACTCGGGCCTTCCGGTTTCTGAGGCTTGTTTGAAGCCTGTCTTGGAGTCAGTTTGGTCCTTCAAATGTAAGTGATACAGTGGAAGGAACGCGTTGGGCACCGTGCTGGCTGCCGTGAGTACTCCATGAAAGTGTCTAGTACCTTAGAAGGGAGTGAGTTAACGCTGTCGGATCTAGAGAAATGTCCCCCAGACGGGAGTGCTATTGAAAAACAAATATTTGTTTTCCTCTTCAAATTCCAGCTTCCCAGCCTTTCAAGTGAAAAATGGGCAGAAAAGCTAACCTTTTTGTGTCCTTGGTATCTGGTTACGGGCCAGGGGTGGGTCAAGGCCTAGAGAAACCCAGTCTGGGAAGAGCCTTCAGCTGCTGACCTTCCCTGGACCTCGGACAAAGGGGATCGGGTTCCTCTGTTGCCTGCGCCCCGAGCCCGGGCACACAGCGCACATTCATCAGGGCCGCCCAGTCGGGTGCCCCGTCCAGAGCGCGTGGGCCCAAGCTGCTGACGTGGGACACCCCTGCTTGGAGGCAGTGCGTGCGCAGACCTTTTCTCCAAGGCCCAGCCCTGGGAGGCCGGGCACAGAAAAGCTGGCATCAGACCCCCCACGCTTGCGTTAGCGGGTGGGACCCGCCAGAGATGCCACTCAGGAAGGTCGGCGCTGACCCGGGACACGCTGCCTCCCGCCCCTGCCAGGAGGCCCAGCGCAGCTGAAAGGAGGCGGCCTCTGGCTCGGCCCCGCTTTTCATCTGGAAACTGCTTTTTCCCCCCGAAATGGCCTGATTCTAAAGCTGGAAGGTGACTGAGGGAGCGCGAGGGGGTAAAACACACCGTTGGGCCAAGAGCTCACGGAGGCTTGGAATCGATGATGCCTAAAGCCCTTGGCCTGCCGAGTGTCTGGTCAGGGGCCCGCGGCGTCGGAGAGGCCGGTGGACAGGGCCCCGTGCTGCTGGGTGGACTCAGCTAATGAGAGCTGCTGAGAGCAGTGAGCTAATTCCAGAACGCGGGTACCAGCAGGAAGGGCCTAACACAACCGAGCTGCGTTCTCTTTCACGTTGCGCACTCAGGGGCCGGGGTGTGCTCTTCTGTGTTCTAACTCCTTTCAAAGCTGATGATGAAGACCATGGACAGTGGAGTGACCTTCCCAACTGGCCACAAGTTCAGGTTCATTTCAGTCCAAGACATCGCCGTCCCTGGCTGTGAGGTGACCGGATCGGTGTCCCGGGGCTGCCCCAACAAAGGACCACAGACCAGAGGCCTAAAACAACAGAAAACGATCTCCTCCCAGGGCTGGAGGCCAAAGGTCCGGGTGTGTGCAGGGCTGCGCCGGAGCAGAGGGGGGTCTGCTCCCCGGCCTCCTCCCCGCGCTGGCCGCCAGGCCGCCCCCACCCAGGCTGCCCCGCCCGGCATCTGCCCGTCCTGGCGGGCACCCTGAGGCCCGCCCTCACATGGCATTTCCTCTTCCCGCCCAGGCCTCAGCACCCTGGTTAGGGCCTCCCTGAAGGCCCCATCCTAACCTGCCCATGTCCACAAGCCCTACGGATGAGGTGACTTCCCCCGTCCAGGGCGCAGGACTTGGCAGGGGGGCGACACAAGCAATTACACGCTTGAAGTCTGAGGTACTTTTAAAAATAGAACCAGTAGCTTTAAAGATAGCCAGCCATGCCCTGGGCCACCGCCTCCTTCGTTTCCCTCGAGAGGCTGTGTCTCCTGGAAGTTTCTTGCTCTCTCTGTTTGTTACCTGACACCCTGTAAATTTAAGTCTTCTGAAGGCACAGACAAGCACGGACAAGCGTTTAGTGGGACAATGGATCACCTTCTGCTTCCCACCAACACCAGCCTGGCCCCAGCTTCCAGGGCTTTCCGTTTCCTGCTGTGCCATTCCCGACACCATTTGCTGGAGGGCCAGCCTGGTCTCCTGAGCCCCACGTTCAGTGTCTTTCTCCGGCTGGTTCCATCTAAGAGGACGCCTAGGGGCCAGCGGGCACCGGGGGAGGGGAGGGAGAGGCTGGGTGTCGGGCCAGAGGGCTGAGTGGGGACAGCCAGCTGGAGGGGGGGGCTGGGAGTCAGAGGTTCAGCGTGTAAAGACTCAGAGTCTGCTTTGTGGGGCGGGCAGACCCCCACCACCGACCACCCCGGGTGTCGGATCCGGGTCCCAGGAGGGCCGGTGTCTGCCACCCCGCGGGCTGAGAATTCACCAGAGAGAGCAAGGCGGCCCCTGCTCTGCTCGGGCCCCAATGCAGGACTCGAAGCCATAAATATTCATGTGTCTGTTACTGATAGGATCTTCATTTGCATGTCACTCGTTAGAAATGCTGCTAAGAAGAAAACGCTCCCATGTAAAAAAAAAAGAAAAGAAAAGAAAAGAAAAGACTGCTTTCGTTGAAAATAAAGGGTTTTGTCTCAGTGGGAGACGAATCGTGCACACTAATTTCAAGGATTTTCCTGGATCCGGTTGAGGTCTTAGCCGCGTGAGGCAGCGGGGTGACACACGTCGCCATTTCAGACAAAGTCAATGTCAAAAATGACACTCCGCAGGCTTTTTTTTTCTTGAAAGCCAGAGATACAAGAGAAATTAATTCACAGAGACACTGCACGCTAAAAAAAAAATTCAAGCAGTTGATAAACAAAGACTGGAGAGTTAGACTCGTTCTCTCAGGGTGGTAGGAAAACCAGTGAGGGGAACCCACGGGCTGGGCACGCCACGAGGTCTCTCCCAGAGCAAGAGGAGAGGGACAGGCAGGGACAGAGAGAGAGGAAAGTTAAGTAACCTCGAGGGATAGTTATTAGGTGACCCCGCCTGGAGGTGGCGGGATAGATTCTTCTATTCGAAATAGTGATAAAAACAGAAATAGCCAATCAGACAAAGCTGAGGAAGTACCCGTGTGGGGACATGGACACGCCTGCAGGGCAGCACTCACAGACGACCTCGGTCAGGCTGTCCCCCGCAGAGGAGGCCCCTCCGGGGCGGCGCCCCCTGCTTGATGGCCTCTCTCTGAGCGGGTGACTTGTCAGTGCAGGGTTCCCTCCCCCTCATTTATGCATCGGGAGTGGCCTGCTCCAAGGCCTCCCCTCGGCCACAGCCCTGGAGGCTGGGGGACAGCACGTCAGAGACAGACCAAGTGGGAAGAGAGGCCGTCGCACACCCAGCTGGCGATGCAGGAGCTTTGCTCAAAGCACGTCGGAGCACCTTGGACTCGGTCTACACGGCGTGCGGTCTGGATGCACCTGAGAAGAAGCGAGCTGTGTTGCTGAGAAATGTTAACTGTGCAAGAAAGAGCTTTAAAAAAAAACTTTGTATATTATTTTCAAAAAAACTTTTTTAGTGTTTATTTTTGAGAGACTGAGAGACAGAGTGAGTAGGGGAGGGGCAGAGAGAGAGGGACACACAGGATCTGAAGCAGCTCCAGGCTCCGAGCTGTCAGCACAGAGCCCAACGTGGGGCTCAAACCCACAAACCGTGAGATCATGACCTGAGCTGATGCGGACGCTTAACCAACCGACTGAGCCCCCAGGCGCCCCATCTGTATATTATTTTTTAAATAAAATGTATGTGTTTAGAGTTTGAAAGGGTTCAAGGTTGATTTTTAAATGAAGAAAGTTTTAAAGGTTATTTGTAGATTTAAAACTTTATTTGCACTTAGCGTAGACAGTGATTTTATCTACTTTTGACATTGGGTTTTGGCAGGATGTGATATATTCTCTGTTCAAAGACACACCTCAACAGAGTTTGATGAATGAGGCAGCGCGATTTCAGATCATTTGTCTGAAAGGAAAAAAATGTGATTTTGTTCATTGGTGTATTGGGGCTTTGAAAAATAGTTTGCTTTTTAAAAATTTTTTTAATATTTTTTTTGAGAAGGAGAGACGGAGTGTGAGTGGGGGAGGGGCAGAGAGAGAGGGACACACAGAATCGGAAGCAGCTCCAGACTCCAAGCTGTGAGTACAGAACCTGACACAGGGCTCGAACCCACAAACTGTGAGATCATGACCTGAGCTGAAGCCAGACGCTCAAACGACTGAGCCCCCCAGGAGCCCCAAGAATAGTTTTCTTGAAGGAGCTCAGAGCCTGTTACAAGTCTCGGCCTCGTAAGCAAAGGCGATGGACAGGATGCCTTTAGCTCATCTTAGACTTCACTTCCGTCCCCCCGGCTGTGCCGACAGGTGGCAGCCCCGGCGCCCGCACAGCCTCTGGCTGGCACCACGGCGGGAGCACGGGGACCCCCAGGCCTCGCTCCCCAGCGAGGGCGCCACTGCCCGGGGGTCCTCCTCCAGGCCCCCAGGAGCTCCAAGCGGTGCTGGGACGGGGGGTGGGGAGCAGCACTCACGGGGCGGGCTTCTGTCTGAAGGCTGATTTCTGACACACCGTCTGAAGCACGGCGGCTCTCTCACCGACATCGGGCTGTGCGTATCACGGACGGAGGATGCACAACGTGCTGTCAAAAAGCCAGTGTTGGAAACAGATCAGTATCATACTTGTGCTAAATGCAAATAAAGTTTTAAATCTACAGATGGGCCCAGCCGGTGTCCTGGGGCCCCGCCGCCCCAGGCCTGGTGCCTTCTGGAAGCAGTGAAGGCGCCGGGGAGGCCCAGCTTCCCGGGGGTCGGGAGCGTCCCGAAGCCCCGTGAGCCCAGGCTCGGGGTCTCTGCCGCATGTCCAGCCCCTCCGGCCAGCTCAACATGGCCTTCCCGAGTGCTCTCACACTCAAAGTCTCCTTCCCGAGCGGAGCGAGGATCCCGCGCTGTGTGTGTCGCTGGGCTGAGGTCACCAGAGCCTCCCCCTGCCCTCGTGAGGCCCGCCCCCTGCATCGGGCTCGCAGCCCCGGGCCTGGATGGCGGATGGTGTCCCTGTGGAACCCACTGTACCCGGGACAGGAGGCCGTTTGTGTGGCCCCAGGGCTCTGACAGGGGACCTGGGACTGGGGTAGACCCAGGGGGCCCTCGCCCAGGAAGGGCAGGCTGAATCTGAACGAGAGCATCACCATCACAGTCTCCTTAGACCCTCCCCTTAATACACGGTCACTGAAAGTTCCTTCACATTTTCCATAAGAATCAAGATCTCCTAAAGCATTAGTTTATGATTTAAAGGCTCAGTCAGACAACTCAGCGATATGGAGCAGAGACGGCGGGCACGGACGCCGGGCACCGAGCCGGTGGCAGTCTCGCAGCCCGGAGCTCCCGAGACCCAACCCTCTGATGAGTCTCCACCGGGTCATAGAGTGGGGGGGGGGGCCGGGCAGGGTGCAAAATTAGATCGCTCCCTCCTCCAGTAACGTGAGGAGTGTTTAATTGAAGCTCCAACGATTATCCTCTCTTCCTTCAGCATTTAATCATCCGGATGCTTCCAAAGAGTGTCATTACAGGCAATCATTTCCCATTAGTTATTGTTCCCTGTGTCCCTGCAACACGGCATCACTGCCGCCCATGTGCTCAGCTCAGAAGCCGGTGCAAGGAAAGGCTCCCTGATTTTCAAGAACAAACAGAAACAGGGATTGGAGTGAGAGAAAAAATTCCTTTTCCCGAATCCCACGGGAGATTCAAGCCTGTAGCTGTTCCTGTGCTCTGGGCCTGTGTGCCACGTGCCACCGCCCACCACGTGTCCCCTCCCGAACGAGGTCTCCCAGGAGACTCCCTGGCCCGCACACGCGTGCACGCACACGCGTGCACATGCGGCCACGGCGCCGTCATCGCCTCCCTAGTCAGAGAACACACACACACACACACACACACACACACACACACACCACCGATGCCAGCGTCTCGCTGCCACCAGCCCCAGCGCCAGCCCCACATCTCCACCACCACCACCCCCGTCACGACGACCTAGGTCTGTTTTCTCATGCCTTCATTCGGCACCGACTGAACTCTTCCTCCACACGCCAGCCCTCTGCAAGCGCTCACCGGCACCCACTAAGCCGGCCTCGTGGGCTCTCTTCATTCTTCCAGGCCCTCGAGAGACAGAAATAAGTCCTCTGTAGCCCCTGCCCCACACGTCTCCCGGACTATGAGGGCCGCAGAAAAATAACCCTTGCTTCACTCTGTGAATGAGATCTCTTCTCCGACAAGCAGGGCATGTAACGGAGGTCCACAAAAGAGCTCCAGCGTCTAGAGGAGGAGTGACGCCCACTGACGGACAGGAATCGAGCCCAGACAACGAGGAGCACCCCCCCCCGTGCCCCGGCGCCCCGCAGAGCCCTCCTGGGGGGTGGGTGACCAGCGGGAGGGCGCGCGTGCTGAGGTCGGCGCCGACCCGCGGGTGCCCGTCAGGAGGGGCTTGCGAGGGGCCGCTCTTCGCCAGGACTGGCCGCCGGGTCCTGGGGGCCCGCAGACCCTCCGGCCATAGACAGCCGGGAGCTTGCGGCACAGCCCCCAGCAGCTGGTGAAGCGCTCTTGGTCCGCCCGAGTGGGCGTGAAATGCCAGCGTCCTGGGCGCCCGCAGCCGCCCGGCACCGGCTCTCAGCTGCTGGGCGGGGGGCTCCCGAGTTCTTGAACCGGGCAGAGACAGACCGGAAATCGAGCTGCGGGCCAGTCCCCCACGTCACCAACTTGGAGGCAGAGTGTGTGTTAGTTGCGTAAACTTTTTCAGAAAAGACGTCTCCTAGATGCTTTGCCGTTTACGGAAACGACTGCGCCCCCTCCGCTCGGCCGTGCTGGCTGCAGACTGAGAGGCAAGAGACTTGCACAACTGGCTCAGGCCGGTCGCGAAATGCGGGAAGGCTGGCAAGCAGTGGCCGTGGCCCAGCAGGTGCCGGGAAATGAGAGCTTACCTCTCCGGGCCATGGGACCGAGCTCTCCAAACGTTTCCCACACGGAACCCTCAACGCTAGGATGCAAAACAGACGTGTGGAGACCCCCGATACGCGCTCGAGTGAGAAAAACCGGTCGTGGGCCAGCGCGGACTGTCTGAAGCTGTCTACATAAAACTGCAAGTGTGTGTGTGTGCGTGAGCGTGTGAGCGTGTGAGAGTCTGTGCCAGTGTTGTGTGTGAGTGTGTGAGAATGTTGTGTGTGAGTGCGTGAGCGTGAGTGTGTGTGAATGTGTGTGAGTGTGACTGTGTGTGAGCGTGTGTGAGACTGTGACTGTATATGTGAGTGTGAGCGTGTGTGAGTGTGAGCGTGTGTGTAGGAAGAACCTGGAAGGAGGCTCACTACAGTGTCGACGGTGCTGTCCTGCTGGATGAGAGCTGGGTGGGGGAGAACCTTGCTCGATGGCCGTTACAAGCGTGGGATTCGGGATCAGAACCCAGAGTTCACATCCGTGTTCTGACACTTCTAGATCTGACCCTCCACACTGACGCTCTGGACCTTGATCTTCTCAACTGAAATGGAAATACGTAACCAATTTATGTGACGATTACGGGAGAAGTTCGCTACCATGTAATAAACACTCGATAGTTGGCAGGGCTTGAAACTGTTCTCCTTTGAAATAGATACACACGTGTATGTATTTAGAAAAAGGGGTTTTATTTTTTTATCAGCAACACTTGAGGCTGAGCTTGTCCTATTCTGTTAAATACGGCTGATCTAACAGCACTCGTGACGCTGTGGGTCGAGCAGGACACGCTTCCCAGGGTGCGGCACCGCGGACCTCCGGCTCGGCGTCCGCAGCGGAGCGTAGGGACCGGAGCTGGTCTCTCCCGCCCGCGACGTCCAGGAGCCGCGGCCCCGAGCCGCCTCCGAGCGTCCGGGTGCGAGCGGCCCCGGCAGAGGCCCGGCCGC
>NC_043706.1:143644873-143646032 GCF_006229205.1 Suricata suricatta
CACATCCTCCACCCCCATCACACCCTCCCCCTCCCATCACACCCTCCACCCCTGTCACACCCTTCCACCCCCGTCACACCCCTGCACTTCCTGTCACACACTTCCTCCACCTCCCCTGTCCGCAAGCCCACCTGTCCCGTCTGATGAGCCCAGGTGCACACACGCCACTGTCCCCCGGGCGCCCCCCCAGTGACCACACTGGGCACTCAGCTCGGCTCATGGGTTCACCCAGACGGTGAGTCTCAGCACCCAGCACAGACCTTCTGATTTTGCCTCCTGCTGGGAGGCTCCGGCCCACGTCACGGGTCGCCCGCAGCCCAGGCTCCCGTCCCGCCCTGGCCGCCCCTCCCCCTCCCCGCCGCGCGCAGGAAACCCTGCATTTGGCTGGGACCCCCTTCCCTGACCACAATCCCCCTCACCATCGAGGTCCCCGGCAGCCTCCTTACCAGGAATCGAACACTAACAGGTTTTGGTCTGATTAGATGGGCCCCGTGATCAATTGAGGCCATTTTTAAGGAACGTCAGCCAGAAAATAAGGATCAGGCTCTGCTTTCCACGCGGACGGTCACTCCAGGGGCGGCCCCCCCCTCCTTTTGGCAGGACACATACACACACACATAACGTACCCATATCTCGTGTGTGTGTTGAATACACAGCACGTGTTTACATTAAAATACCATTCTGGACATATTATCGCAAACAGATAACGGGCGCCTGTTGTCATCTGTGTCGTACACACCTGTGTTGTGTGCATTAAATACATGCATCCTACGCCCCGTCACAGCGCCTGGAGCTGCTTCCTGCCTGCCCCGCGGGGCCCAGGCCCGGCCTCGGGGGTCTGCTGGGCTGGCGGATAGGTCCCTTCAGGAGACGCCCTAGCGGCTCTGACTTCTCTGCTAAGGAGGAGGCACCTGGCAGAGGCCGGGAAGGAGTGTCTGCACCGGGACAGAAATGGGACTCGGGAAGGCGCACCCTCTCCTCTCGGCCACGACCCAGGATGTGGGCAGGGGGACGTCAGGACACAGGCCTTCACACCCTGCCTCCACGTCATGGGGTCAAACGTGACAAAGGCTTCAGTCTCTAGAGGGAAGAGGGGGAGGGGGCGGGGGCTGGGCATGCCCAGGGGCCCGGTGGGGTCCGGGGACCCGCTGGGCTGGCC
>NC_043706.1:143646132-143651642 GCF_006229205.1 Suricata suricatta
CCGCCAGGCCCCCCCTCCCTGGCCAGTCACGCCCGGGCTGCCCGGGGAGCATCCCGCTGGCAGAGTCCTGGCCACGGGCCCAGGGAGCGGGGCCGGGGCTCGGCTCACCTCTGCCACCGCTCTCTCCCTGCCTCCCTCTGAGACCCTGAAATGTGTCCTGAGCGTCCCCTGCGCTGGGACTGGGCACCAACGTCACTTACAAACTTCACGCTTTAAGTTATTTATAGCCTTTCATCACAGCCC
Source organism: Suricata suricatta (assembly GCF_006229205.1). Lineage (NCBI taxonomy): Eukaryota > Metazoa > Chordata > Mammalia > Carnivora > Herpestidae > Suricata > Suricata suricatta. The sequence goes on from NC_043706.1 coordinate 143,646,376, forward strand.
TAAATCACAGGGAAAGACTACCATGCATCACTGTTATTTGGAGCCACAGAAATGTTCCCTCAGCATTTTTTACTTGCAGTGAGGCCTCCAGACTCTGAAGCCCAGGTCCTGTGTGGTCCGTGTCCCTCGGGGGAGGGGGGCGGTTTCCTCCGGGATCGGCTCTCTCTCCCCGCGTCCGGGGGCCCTGGCTCCCCGAGCCCCTTCCCCCGGCAGCCTCGCAGCTCCCCGAACAGATAAAATACCAGTTGCTCCAACTAGAATGATCTCTGGCCAGGTAGTGTGAGTTCTGTTTTTCCCCAAGCGAACTGTGGGGTTATGTTTCTGATTACAAAGACGCGAGCAGTGCATAAAGCATAAGCATTGCTCCTGTGCCAACAATGTTTTATTTGAAAGTTTTTTAAGTTTATTTATTTATTTTGAGAGAGAGAGAGAAATCACGAGCAGGTGAGGGGCGGAGAGAGAGAGAGAGAGAGAGAGGGAACCCGAGGCAGGTTCCACACTGTCTGTGCAGAGCCTGATGTGAGGCTCCAACGCATGAAAGGTGAGATCACGACCTAAGCCAATGTCAGCTGCTTAACCGACTGAGCCATCCAGGTGCCCCTATTTGAATTTTTTTAAAGTAGCATTAGTACATGGGTCAAAATTTAGGGCTACGCTGTGCTGACAGCTCAGAGCCTGGAGCTGCTTCGGATTCTGTGTCTCTTTCTCTCTCTGCCCTTCCCTGTTCACGCTCTGTCTCTGTCTCTCAAAAATAAATAAATGTAAAAAATTTTAAATAAAACTGTAGAACCGCCAAGGGGTCACAGTGCGGTTTCCTTCTCTGGACACGAGCAGGGCACCAGCCTCTGGCGCATCTCCCAAGAGCGGCTCCCACCCACGCACAGAGACTCCCTCACATGACTTCACACTGCGTGAGCCAAGAACAGCCTGGCCATGCGGGGATTCCAGCGCTCAGTGGCGTGGTCGCCCCCGGGCCTGTCCGCTCCCAGCACGGCCACACGAGGACAGGCCAGTCCGCACCAGCTGCAGTGGAGCCTCGGGGCCGCGGGGACCAGCCACCAGCCCGGGGGGGGGGGGTCACAGCCCGGACCCGGTGCCCCCGACTCACCTGGGCCCTGTTTACTTCCTGCTTAGGAGAGCGCACTGGTTTTCACTTCTCCACTCATTCCGAGACGCCCTGGTGAGTATCACCTCATTACCGGTCTCTCCAACCCTCGGAACCACTCCCAAGGGTACGAGAAATCAGCTTGTCCTCCTCCCTGTCCTTCTCTCTGCCCCAGCTCGGACTCACCGGGGCTGGCTCCACCGTGTGCAGGCCGGGGCGACACCCTAAAGGCAGCATCCAAGGACGTGGAACCAGCGCAGACCGAAAAGGAATTCTGAACTCGGCCCAGAAGATGCTAACGGACGAATACTCCCCGAGAAGAAGACACACGTGTGCCAACGAACGAGCGCCGACCGCACCCATGGGCAGAAACGGAGGGCGCCGACGCGGGCGCTGAGTCAGAGAGCACGGCAGACTATATCTTTCTAAAACAAATGTTATTTTATTTTATTTTAATTTTTTTTAACGTTTATTTATTTTTGAGAGACAGATCATGAGCAGGGGAGGGTCAGAGAGAGAGGGAGACACAGAATCCAAAGCAGCTCCAGGTTCTGACTGTCAGCACAGAGCCCGACGCAGAGCCTGAACCCACGAACCGTGAGATCATGACCTGAGCGGGAGCCATACACTTAACTAACTGAGCCCCCCAGGCGCCCCTAAAACAAAGTTTAAAAGATAAAAATAAATACAGACGCAACACCTGGCACCAGAGAGAGATTCCATTCAATCCTCAGGGGCAAAGGGGCCGGACGAGGACAGACGGACGAGGACAGACGGACGAGGACAGGAATGGGTTAAGATTGCTCTGAAGTTTCTCAGGATCTCATTTCCAGATATTTGGGTCACCATCCTGGTTTCTATCACGGAAAACTTGAATACTGAACCTTAATTCCTTAGGGCTGTTTGATCAGTAAATCTCCATGCTGTTTCATTGCTTCGGGATCTGATACGTGTAACTTCCTGTCAGCCGACTCTGGACATTAGAGAATTTGACCGAAGGAATGATAAGAATTATCCATCTGGGTATTTAATCATTTTCCCTGGTTTCAAGTCGAATGTTCCCCTGGGTCAGAAGATGTTCACAGCAGCGCTGAGCCGCGGGCGGAAGCAGCCGGAGGCCCCGCCGGGAGGCCCGGCTCCGGTGTCCCCGGGGCCTCGCACCCCCGTGGCGTCTCTACCCCGTGCCCCAGGCTCCGAGGGCTGCATCTCCCCGCATAACCGACACCGGTACGTCAGTCAGCAGCAGCGACAGGATAGTTTAGAGGAAACAAGGCGCATTCGGACTGAGTTTGCGAAGGCACGCAGGACGCCGCGACCCCGTCTGTGGTGGGGCCGGTCACGAGAAGACCGGAGGAATCGGCCCCTCTCTTCCAGGTGACCTGGGGAGGAGGGCTCGGCGGACCGCCACAGCGGCCGTGCTTTGGCCGAAATTCGAACAGGCTCCTCAGTCACTGCTGTGCTCTTGGGCTCCGTGGGGACAGGCTGGCGGGGGACGGTGAGGGGCCGGTGGTGGCCCGCCACCCCTCTCTGCACACACGGTTTGCTTCGGGGCCACTGTCTTCTCGGAGCAATTCAGGGTTCTCATTTGGCTTCTTTTTCATTTAGCTCCTGAATTCGCGGGGGAGCAGGGCACTCCTGCCCTGGCTCTCTGTGGTGACCTCCGTGAAGGTCACTTATCTTCCAGGAAAGGACACAGACACCACGGCCACCAGCACTCTGAGCAGGGCCCCACCCCCACCTCGTCCCCCCTCCCTTCCTGTCTGTCTTTCTCTCCCAGGGACTGGACGGTTCAGCTTGTCCTTGGAGGGTGGAGGGGGAGAAGGTTAGACCAGGGACTCGGCTGCTCTGGAAACGTGGTGGCGAAGTTGGATCATTTATCTGGATGAGGAGCCAAGCCTCCCGTGTCCTCCTCACCAGGGACACCATGGCTGCCGGTGAGCCGGACACACAGCACATTGCAGGCCTGTGAGGACACCACGACCACACCCATCCCATCGGCCTAAACAAGTCACCTGACTAAACCCAGCGTCTGTAGGGGGGCCCTGCTGGCTGCCCCAAGGTGCAGCCGCCCCGTCTGTCACCGGAGGTCTGTCCATTTATCACCGGAGGTCTGTCCGTCCATCAGAGAAGCTCTCCACCCATCACCATCACGGGATGTTGAGCGTTTCCACACAGGGGCATCACCCCGCGGAATCGATGGAAAGAGCGTGTGAGCGCCACGCGTCCCCCACACAGGCACACGAGCACGCGGACACCGTCTTTACTTGGTGACCGAAGAGGACGCCGAGATCCTGGAACAAGCACAAATTCCAAAGGAAGTTTTCGAAGATCAGAGGGGCCTCTGGGAAACCGGACGTACACGTTTGCAAAACTCGGCTTCTCTAGGGTCGTGCCTCCTGGGTGGGCAGGAGGGGTCAGGCCTCCAGGCACGTCCCACCGAGAGAAATCACACCAGAAACCCCCACGCAGCACTGGATCCTCTCCTTGTTTTTAAGAAGGATTAGTCACAATTGCAGCGAAAACCTAAAGTTTGCCAACAATGTGAGAAAAATGAAGGTCCTTGTCCCTCTTCTGGTTTTATTTTTCAAGACAATGTCCCAAGCCAAAACTGTCTATGCTGTTTATTTTGAAGTTGGGGTGCCCGGTTTAAACAAACTCGCATTAAGTGGATCAGGAGGGCTTTCTGAATAGAGGATCGGGGCTCGAGCTCTGAGACCAGGGGACTTTTAGGCTCGAGTGCAGTGTGTTTGTGACGTTTGGCACGTTATCTGACTGTCCGTGGCGGAGTTCTCTCACCCAGCCCCACTGAAGCCAGCAACTGAGGAGATACGTTCAAAGCAGGCCCCCAGCGAGGACACTGTCCCTGTCAAGATTGCCGGGCCACCTTAGGCTGCGTTTGAAATTGTACTTATTCTCTTTATAATCGTGTGCGTTGTTTTAGGTTACCTAACGGTCGCAAAGTTCACACAAGTAAATTAAGCAAATGTGCCAAACTAAAATAAGCTACGTGTTTCGAGTGACACGTCCACCTGTTCTGGGATCTATTCTAGATTCCACAAGAAGAGGAGGATAGAAACTGAGAAGAATATAATACTTACGCAGAAAATTAACATGCACGGAAGGGATATAATTAACTAGCCTCAGATGGCTCCTGCGCGGCGGGGCGTAAACCCGTGCGCCGGGCGGCACTTTAGGAAGGATCAGGTGCTGCGGGCACAAAGTGCGGTGCTCTGCCCCCCGGTCTGCACACGTGCAGGTCCCTCCCAGCCGGCTCTGGGCTCCACTCACCCTCCAGCCCCTCTGCGTGCGCGCAGGGGGGGCAGCACTGTGAGGGAACAGATGCTGTGGTTAAAAAAAGAGAGAGAAAAGAAAGGAAGGAAGCAAGGAGAAGAGGAAGGATGGAGAAAGGGTAGGAGTGAGGGCGGAGGCACAGAGGGGAGGAAGAGCTCGCTGCTTCTTAAAGCGTATTGTGGCAAAGACATCATGATAGAGTTGGTGTTCTTCATTATTTGGAACCAACTAAATTAGTCAAAGTGTGAAGGCTCGTCACCACAGCAGGTGACTGTCAACACTTCTCGGGGGAGAAAACGTGTTTGGAAGCCAGGCGAGCGCACGGCCAGGGAGGAGGAAACGTTCCTCTGGACTGAGACAGCAGCACAAGCCACCAAGCCTGGCGTGAAATCCCCGTCGGGAGAGAAGACCGAGTCTCGTTGGAGGAGGTAATCTGAAGGAAGCCACGGGACCTGGGGAGGGGGCGCGCGTGGAGGCGGAGTTGCCAGTCGGGTGTCACCGTGTGGCTGATGCGAGAGGGAAAGGGATAGAGAAGGAGGTGGAGGAGAGGGCAAAGGTCAAGTCACAGGACCAACCGTGGCCCGTGATCTCAGCGGACGGCGGGACACCACCGAGGTCTCCTCCGGCCCTCTCTGGCTGGAGGAGGGCTGCGCCCTCTGCCCCGGAAAGCGCACATCTGTGTGCACACGCAGGTGCACTGTGGCCGGGATGCAGGTGCAGACGCTCAGACGGCCACCCGAAAACCGCAGCTCACCGGGTGCAGGGCGGCAGGGAAACAGCTAGGGTAGAAAAGTGGGGGAAGGGCCTCAAGATGGCCACCCCCCCACAACCTCCGCCAGGACAATGGAGGACGCCCGCCACCCCCGCCACC
>NC_043706.1:143651742-143678827 GCF_006229205.1 Suricata suricatta
AGAGAGAGAGAGAGAGACAGTGTGAGCAAGAGAGGGTCAGGGAAAGACGAAGATACAGAATCTGAAGACAGGCTCCAGGCTCTGAGCTGTCAGCACAGAGCCCCACGTGGGGCTTGAACCCATGAACCATGAGATCATGACCTAGAACGAAGTCAGATGCTTAACCGACTGAGCCCCCAGGCGCCCCATACATGTTATTATCTTGATGGTGGGAGAGAAGGGTGCCTGGGCGGTTCAGTAGGTTAACCATCCGATTCTTCATCTTGGCTCAGAAAGTGATCTCACAGTTTGTGAGTTCAAGCCCCACATCGGGCTCTGTGCTGATGGCGTGGACCCTGCTTTGGATTCTGTCTCTCTCTCTCTCTCCGCCCCACCCCCACTTTGTATGCACTTGCTCTCTCTCATGTGCATGCTCTCTCTCTCTCTTTCTCAAAACAAATAAATAATAACTTAAAAATAAACAAATAGTGGGAGGGAAGAACCAGCGAAATTGAAGCTTGCAGATCCAGCCACGTTCCCCACAGCCAGCAAGTGAACTGCGCTGTATCAGACACGGTCAAGCAAGAAACATTCAGACGATTCCGACCAGCCACTGTCTTTGCTCCACAAATTCCGTAGGGAGCCTCCATGTGCATGTCTTAATCCCAACGCTGCTTTTGTCCCAAGAGCTCGGGCTGGCTCCTGTCGCTGGGTCCTCCAGCTCCAAAACCCTTCATTCGGTTCTGACCGTCACTGGTGACACTTTTACGCGCTCAGGGCAGAGGTGATTCTACATGATAAAGACAGTGCGAAAACCTGGCATGGCTGCCAATGAGTCGCTAAAAAGAGTGTTTTTGCTCAAGACTGAAACGAACAGACTGTGAAACTCGGGCAGCGTCAAGGCTGAGCAGGACCCCACGGACCCTGGGCCGTCTTGCGGAGTGAAGGTGCGATTTGAAAATAAGACCCCGAGGCCTAATTACAGCCAGTGGTGTTTGCACTGCAGCCTTGATTCGGATGGTTAGTCTCCCTCCACAATATCCTCGCAGCCTACTTACTGTTGTTTCTGCTTATTTAGAAATAAGTGACCACAAAGATTACCTCAAATATTTCATACAATGAGAAAATGTTTATTTTATGTGAATTTTTCCATAATTGAAACTTTTTACGGTAGCATTTTCAACTTGGTTGTGGTGTTTTTAAACACGAAACACAAAGTATTATGTGATGCACCACTTTTTAATGTTTATTTATTTTGAGAGAGAGAGAGAAGGAGGCACAGAAAGAGGGAGACACAGAGAATCCCACGCAGGCCCTGCACCATCTGTGCAGAGCCCAGCAGGGGGCTTGATCCCACAAACCCTGAGATCATGGCCTGAGCTGAATTCAGGAGGCAGACACTGACCCGGCTGAGCCCCCAGGTTCCCCCGTGCACCGCTACCCTTCACTACGGTTCATACTTAGGTTACACACAGGCATAGAAAGTAGGAGTCTTTGACACATTTTACAAAATGAACAAAGGAAAATAGAAAAACAATTCTTCCAAATAATCCAGGCACCTGCAGTTAATCATAATCAGCATAGTTGCTTCAGGGTCTCAGATACGGAACCTCCAACCCACTCGTTAGGTTCCCCTTAGAAACCACACATTCAAACCGAGGGGGAACCTCCAGTGATGAGGATTCACATGGGGGAAGTGTCTTGGTTGGAGCGCAGGGACTGGAAGGTGCTCATCTGGCCACAGAAGGGCCGTGTGCGGGGGCCTGGGCGGAAGGGAGGCCGAGGAGCGGGGGAAGGACCGCAGACAGCCAGGATTTCGGGTCCCCGCGGGGCCCCCAGGAGCCCACACACCCCTTCTTCCTCTGCAACAGGACCACCCGTGACAGTATTGTAGTGGAGCACGCGGCCGCCTGGGAAGAAGACCACTGTCCCAGCCTCCCTTGCGCCTGAGGACGGTGGCGTGGATTGTAAAGCGGTGGGACACATCCTCGGGGGCTCTGGGGACGCACCACCCTCCCCGCCGTCTCCCTGTCTCCCACTGGCTCACGGCAGTGCTGGCTCCAGCTGGTGCGATCCTCCAGACCGAGAGAGGGACGCGACTCCCGAGGCCGGCTGAGCGTGGGTGAGAGGAGCTGGAGCCGGCCGGGGCTCACCGCCGACATGGTGGCCCGGGGCTGCTTGCCTGTGGGTGGGTGTGTGCGTGCGTGCGTGTGCGTGCACCCCGGCGGTGGCCACACCCAACCCCAGCCCGTGACCGAGCCCCGGAGCGCACCCGAGTCGTGCCCAGGCTCTCGGTGAAAACGGGCCCAGGACTCTGCGCAGGCACCCCTCTCCGTGCTCCTGAGCACCGAGATTTCCAGGGCAGAGCGCCGTGGCAAATGGGCTGAGATATATGTGTGCATGTGAACACACATGTGAACGCACCATACACACACGAACACAAAAACATGTGTGTGAGCACGTCTGTATAAAGCAGGTGCACACACGCACATGAACACGCATACATACACACAAACACGCATCCATGTGAACACGCACACGTCTGTGTATGGGTGTTGCTCTTTACACCAAGTCATCATGAACCTAAGCAGGAAGGTGACAAACGCCTGGTCGCTCCAAGGGACCAGATTTCACGACTAACAAATTCTCACTAAGAGTCGGGAGCAAACGGCGGGAACGTGAGACTCCCCAGGCTTAACGGACGAAGTGCGTACAGAGAAGGAGAAGGCAGACGCTTAAAGTGCCCATGAGCCTCGGTGCGCAGCCTAGACTCAGGAAGCCTGCTGCCCGCAGGACCACCCCGCGCTGCCTGCAAAGAGACACACTTACACTCCCGGTTCCGAGCGCTGAGGAGGTTCGTCGGCACGGAGGGGCCAGGGCCAACGGGAGGGGCGGCTCTGAGGCCAGCATTCGCCGTCACGGGGAGCAGCTGGCTCCAGCGCCGGCCCAGCGAGATCGCCCTTCTCGGTCACCTGCGAGGACGCGCCTTTCACGGAATTACCCAGAGTCAACCGAGGCAGGACGACCCAGGAAATCTGTCCGACTGTCCCGATTTGCCCCGCATTTCCCGGGCCGCCCACAGCTGCAGCCCTCTCGCCCCAAACCGGGCCCAGGACGCGCTCACATCCTCGATGCGGCCGGAAATTTACATAAACCCCGGAGGCTCCGCCGGCACTGTTGTCAGAGCCGAGAGAGGTTTCGTTTTAACCGATGTACTTCGTGCGAGGAGAGAGTGCGGGACACCTGGAGAGGAGATGCCCCGAGATAGTGATGCCCTGAGGGAGGGGCGGGGAGCAGCTCTGTCCTCACCATCGGTCACCGTCCGTCACCTCCCGGCAGAACTGCACCCCTGCCACCGGCAGACGCAGGAGCCGGGCGGGGGTCACAGCGCGGCCATGTCTGCGGGATCGGTGGACACGCAGGCGAGGATGCTGGGTATTTATCATGACGCGTACCTGCCTTCACACCCGTCACGGGAAACGTCTATCTCACACACACACACATGCAGGCACACACGCACGTAAAGGTGCACACACACACACACAGGACACACACACATGCACACACACAGACACAGGCACACACAGGGCACACACACACAGGGCACACATACGACACACATACATAGGACACACACACAGACACAGGCACACAGAGGGCACACACACAGGCACACACAGACACACACACACATAGGACACAGACACAGGCACACAGAGGGCAGACACACAGGCACACACAGGTGCACACACAGGACACACACATGCACACAGAGACGCACACAGATATACACAGAGCACACACAGGCACACACACACAGACACAGACAGACACACACACAGACACACACACAGACACACACAGGCACTCACACACAGGCACATACACAGGGAACACACACAGACACACAGGCACAACACACAGATACACACACAGAGACACACATAGGCACACACACACACAGGCACAACACACAGACACACACACACAGGACACACACAGACACACATAGGTGCGCACAGGCACACACAGATGCACACAGGGCACAGGCACAGACACACAGGCACAACACACAGATACACACAGACACACATAGGCACACACACACACAGGCACAACACACAGACACACACACACACAGGACACACACATGCACACACAGGCACACACACAGACACACAGGCACGCACAGGCACACACACAGACGCACACACAGATGCACACACAGACACACACCAGGCACACATACAGGCGCACACCAGGCACGCACACAGGCGCACACGGGCGTGCACCTGAGAACCAGCCGCTCCACACTGGCCGGCACGCCCGGCTGCCCCCTCCTCCCACACACTCTTCCCTGGACCCAAAAATAAATGTCTGGCCTCAGAGCAGGGAGGAATCCTATCCGAGGTTTGAGGACCTCGGGTGAAGGAGCCGCCATCTGGCCGTGGAGACCTACCAGAGACAGACACCCACCTGTTCGCTTTTTCCCACACGTGCGTGGGCCCGGGCCTCGCCGGCTGCCGGCTGCGATGCTTCGCTCACATTTCAGAGAGGAGCGTGTTTCCGCGGTCGAGGGTGTGGGTCTGTCCACACTGGCTGAGCCTGTCCGTCTAGTCAGGTCTCGAACCTCCCACGTCCAGGCAGATGCCTTCTTTCCAAAGACCTCCCTCGGGAAGCGGCTCGCGAATGCCACTCAGGTTTGCGAAACCTGAGACTCGCTGGAGACCCCCTCTGGGCAGCTCGTGAGACCCCCCAAGGAACCCGGTCTTGCTTCGGGATTTCCCCTAAAACTACACTGCCCAGCGTCATCATTCACTTTACCCAAAATGTCCCAACACCCTCTGCCCATTTTGTGGAAGGAAGGCCCAGGTAGGGAGTCAGTGGGGCAGCGCGGAGGGGCGGCGGGCAGCCTCTGGGACACGGGCCTGGCCACACGGACCGAGTCAGACACGTGCTGGGAGAGATTGCTGAGGAACTTGCAAACGTTTCTGAGCTGAGTCCTGATCGTGGTTTGGGGACCTGCGGACGCCACGAGAGGCTCTGATCCTCACACGGCGCCTCAGGCCCCTCGGCCCCTCCCACTGCACCCTGCAGGGGCAGGTTGCTGCACCCCTTCCCCACTCCCCCCAGGTCCTGCTCATTCAGCCTGGAGGTCTGGCCACATTTATCAGAAATATCCCAGTGTCGCAGGGGTGAAGGCTGAGCTTCTGCGAGCTGCTTGTGAGCCCTGATCGGAGAGCCGCCCTCTGCCCTTCACCTCTCCCTGCCCTCCGTCTCCCCCGGCACAGCCCAGTGTGGCCGGGGGCCGCCCCGTGCCTGCATGCCCGCCTTACCGGGGTCTGGCAGGAAAAGTGCCGGCTTCCTGATTTAACAAAGGGCTTTTTCTAAAACGACAGCTAGAAGACTCCATATCCCTACCGCGTCCCCAAAGGGTGAGGCGGCAGAGCCCCAGCCGCAGGCCGGGCAGGCGGCAGCGACCACAGCTCACGGGGCTCCCGCCCGTGCCCACGTCCTTCCTTCTGTCATAGCCCGCACCAGTAGGGCCACGGTGAGCGCCTGGGCCGCAGGTGGGCCACCAGGCTCCCCAGGTCCTCAGCCTCCTCGAAGCCATACTGTTCCTTCCAGGAGCCTGCTCAGCGACTCAGACCTCCCGGGTCCCACATCTCCTACCCCCGTGGTCTTCCTGAGGCCCCGCCCACATCATGGCTTCCGCGCTGTCTGCGGCTTATGTGGCCCCAAACCACGCCTGCGGTCCACACCGCACAGCCTCCGAGCCGCCTCCTGGAGCATCTGAGAAGCTGAATCCCTGACCCCACCCGGTGGGCGTGCTCCCCCTGCAGCCCCCCAGACCCCATCATGCTCTGCTCTTAAATCATCACAGTCAGGGAGAGAGCAGAGCCAGAGAGTGGAGGACCTGGGCTGATATCAAAATATCATCACCAAAATATCAGGTCATGATCTCAAGGTTCATGGGTTTGAGCCCTGTATCAGACTCTGTGCTGACAGCTCAGAGCCTGGAGCCTGCTTCAGATTCTGTGTCTCCCTCTCTCTCTGCCCCTCCCCGGCTCATGCTCTCTCTCCCTCTCTCTCTCTCTCTCTCTGTCTCAAAAAAAAAAACATTACAAAACATTTGTTTTTAAATCGCCCCTTGCCCTGTCCACACACCAATATTCTGCAGCCTGAACCGAGGACATTTTCCAAGACAGATGAGCCAAAACAAAGGGACACATGCCATCTGACTTACACTTAGGAAGGACCCAGAGGAGTCGGAGCTGGAGTGGGGGGCAGGGTAAGGGGACGGGGACGGGGAGTCAGTGCACTCAGGTGACAGAGGCCACCTGGGAGGAAGGAGAGGCTCTGCCGCGGGACAGCACACAGCCGTGTGAGCGGACGCGGCGGCCCAGCTGCGCCCGTGAGAACCGCCATCGCCGTGCGCTCGGTGCCGTGCGCACCCCCGCAGCAGTCACCACATGCACCCACACTGGGCTGTCCCTGGGCCCACACCTCCCGTCCCGCCCACGTCTGCCCTCCGGGCCGGCTCCCACTGCTTCACCCCCAGTCCGCCAGCCCCCGGGGTGCCCTCCATCTCCAGGTCCCAGGCTGCCTCTCCTAAGTGGGCGCCTTCCTCTACTGTCCTGGACTAGAGTCCCGGGTCCCGGGTCCTGGGTCCCATTGGGACCTCGTGCGCACGCTGCCGTTTCCACGGCATCCTTGCTCCGCCGTTTACTTACGTGCATTGTGGCCGCGGCATGAGAGCTACAGAAACTGCAGATGCCATTGTCTCTCCACCCCCTGTCCACTCCCAGACCTCCTGCTGTGCCTGGGGGTGTGGGTGTGGGGTGAGGGTGGGGCTCGAGGGCCCTGCTCAAGGACCTGATCAACTGCCAACATCTGCTCTGTGGCTGCAAAGGGCCCTCGTGGGTGGCGGTGTAGCAGAAGGAGACTCAGACTGTATCCGCTTGTTTATTCTGGAAGCAACTGTTTATCTCCTGCTCCAGGCTGAATTGTTACTTTGCTTCAGCAGATTTTGTCTCAGACCAGCGTTCGCCCTGGGTCCGGAGCGGCCACCCTCAGTAGCTCTGGAGGTTTCCACTCCCGGGGACGGTTTCCATCACTGACCGTTGAGGCCGACCCGGCTGGACGGCTTCGGGGCGGAAGCAGCAGACAGCAGGGAGCTCAGCCCCCAGGACGGGGCCTCTGCGGTCACAGTTTTCCCCAAAATTCTGCATTTCTGCTTATGACTTCCTGCACGGCCTTCCCCGCCCTTGCCTCCCCTCCCCTCCCCTTGGGAACAACCTAACGTAGGCGCTTCGTCCTCTGTCCTCCAACTGGCCTGCTCCTGCGCTCACCCTGCTGACCCGTGGGGCCGCCCGCATGGCACTAAGGACGACGTGGGCCTGGAGGAAGGCTGGGTCCTGGCCTCAGGGTTCGCAGGAGACGGGGAGACCCAGGAGCGGCGCTAGGTCAAGGGCCCCCAGGGAAACGCAGGCTCCAGTCCGTCGGGAAAAGCTGACAGCCTGACCCGGGAACGCACGTGTCGAGTTGAATTTCCAAACACAAGCGGACGGCTGTCTGGCTGACCGGAGGACAGTGTGGACAAACATCGCCGCCGTCCCCAGGCTCAGCCCCCTCCCGCGTCCCCTCGGGCTGGCATGGAAGAGACTGAAGCCGGGTCAGACAAGAAGTCGCTCTCTTGGGCACAAAAACGGCACGCTTTCCAGAAAACGTTTTCAAGGGACTGTGTTGTCATGACAACTGTGAAGGAGGCAGAGGGAGGCGGCAGCCAGGCCGTGGGCCCTGCAGAGCCGGCGGCTCCCGGCTTGTTGCCCGTGTGGCGGGGTCCCCGGGGCCCTGGGGCCAGCGGGAAGGGGGAGCACAGAGACCGGAACACGTGTGCTTTCTCCTGTCCCCCCACGGTGCGCTGGGCTGGAGCTCCCGCGTCCACAGAGAGGGGGCCGGCGGGACGGCGGGGCAGAGACTCCGCGTCACCGAGCACAGGACCGACGGTACAATAAACCGGGAGCCCGGGAGCCTCCACGCGCCACGGCAGGAGCCAGGGCCCCGCTCACTGCTGTGAAGGCATCGCGCGGCGTCCAGAGAGCTGTCTGGGTCCCCGCCATGTCGTGTCCCGCCCCGGCCAGCAGGGCGGAAAATCCTTGCGGGTTCTTGATCCTGAGGGAGGGAGAGAAAGGGCAGGAGGGAGACGCACAGAGAGTAGAGACAGCACACGGTTTCTGATCAAGCCTCTCCCCTTTATTCAGCAAACACCGTATCTTATAAAGCTTTTTAGGCGGGAGAACAAGGCAGCTGACCTAGGTCGGTTGCTAGGAAACAGGGTTAAGGGATTTTGGCTAGGGTAAAGAAGGAAATAAACTAAAGTTTTTAGCACAGCACTGAAGGGCCGATACCAACCTGCCTGCAGGCAGTTGATCTTTGATCTTCTGGCTTCTCCTCTGACGGGGAGTGGCGCTCCCCTGCCTATTTTTGCAACTCCCCTCAGGGAGTGACATATCCAGCTAGCAAATGGCCAAGCAGCTGAATCTTTGCCGCTCCCCACAACCCCGGACTAAGACACGTGAGCACCAGGGGCTGACCCATGAGGGCCGCCCGGCTGGGATCCGAGGCCGTCTCCCTCAAGGTCGACGGCCAATGTGTCCGGCCCTCTCTCCCGTGAACTCGGCCATCTCTCCCGTGGACACGGCCCTCTCTCCCGTGGACACGGCCCTCTCTCCCGTGGACACGGCCCCCTCCCATGGACATGGCCCTCTCTCCTGTGGATGCGGCCATCTCTTCCATGGACATGGCAGGAGGAGACACAGTGACCACAGCCCCAGGTGCAGAAGGCTAACCTCGACCCTCTCCCCAGGGATGGAGTGAAAAGAACTGGCCATACATGCCTTAGGTGCTTAAGATCCGCAGGTTTCGGGCCTGGGCCTAGGACCCTGAACACCCAGACACGCTCCACGGGGCTGTGACCGTGGCCGTGACCGTGCACGACTCATTCCCGTGCCCCAGGCCCAGCACCAGGCCCCCCGCCGCCACGACCTTCTAGTCATACTGTTAAGAGGCACAGACAGGAGCCTACTCCAGAGGCCACACACCTTGGGGAGCCCGGCCCTCACACCCCCTAAGACAGAAGAGCCCCCAGAGCCGCAGCCTCGCCTCACTGGCTCCCCCGGGGGCGCTCCGGGCAGCGTGCCGCTGGCAATGGGCTTCCCCCGATGAAACACGGCTCCCTGCTCGGGGCCCCCAATCCAGCGAGACGTCCCACAAGAGCAGGTGGCCTGGAGCCATGACCTTTCACCCCGGCCCTGGCTCAGCTGTGGCCTGAAATGTGACCCCAACTCTGAGGAGGTCAGGAAGGACCCCCAGGAGGCCTGAGGGTGAGCTCTTCTCATCCCAGAGGAAACCGAGTCCGCAGCAGACACAGGGGGCGCCATCTGCAGGCTGGACGCTGGGGGCCCCACCCTCGGGGCCCCTACACCTGCTCTCATGCACCCGGCTCAGCCAGAGCACTGCACCACACAAGTCTGGGTCTCCACGTCAGGGGCACAGACGGGCAACACCCCAAGACAGTGCCCTTGTGCGGGAGCCTCCCCTCCAATCCAGGCTGGAAGCGCTCATGCTAGCGGCCTTGGGCGAGGCTGGGGGCTCTGAACCGCGCCCTCCTGGTCAAAGCGTTGTCTAAAAGTGTGAGAACCTTCCAAGCTTTCCACAGAGGCCTGGAAGGATTAGAAACATGAGTTTGATCCAACAAGAGAGTCAAGCAGAGGTTCTAGTAAACATTTAAGGAGCCCTAGGAATGCATCAGACATTCTATACAGAAACTGCATGCAACCAAGGGACACGTGTCCGGTGGTCCCGGGGAGCCCGTCAGCACACTCCATGTCTGAAGTCAAGGACAACCGCCCAGGGCCACGTGGAGGTGGCTGCAAAGGACAGTTTCCCCAGCAGAGGCCGAGCAGCACTTACAGTCCCAAGCTGATCAGCCCAGTGACCCACCGCTCCTCAGAGCCAAATAACAAGACCCACGCTGCTGCTCAGAGCGGGAGAAAATCCAGATGTGGGGGTTCTGGCAGTCGTGGGCCTGCTCAGACACCCCAGGTCACGTCAGAATAGCCTCCCAGAGACAGGGCCAGCGGGCAAGAGCCGTAGAGGCTTTCCATCTCCATTCCACCATGAAGCCTAACACAGAGTTCTCCATTCAGGGTGGAGACGTGACGTGCTAGTCAAACTTCAGGCACTGTAATCTATCTGCTATCACCACCACCACCACCATCATCACCATCATCACCACCATCACTGTCAGCACCGTCATCATCATCACCACCGTCATCACCGTCACCACCATCCTCCTCCTCCTCCTCACCATCGTCACTACTGTCACCATCATTATTATCATCATCATCGTCACCATCATCACCATCATCACCATCATCACCACTGTCAGCATCATTATCACCATCACCATCGCCACCATCACCATCATCACTACTGTCACCATCATCACCATCATCATCATCACCACCATCATCACCATCATCATCACCACCACCATCCTCCTCCTCCTCACCATCATCACTACTGTCACCATCATTATTATCATCATCATCATCACCACTGTCACCATCACCATCATCATGACCAACCATCATCATACCATCCCTGAAGAAGGGAGTGCAAGACTTCCCAGTGCCCTCTCACTCACCATATCTCGTATTTCCTTCTTTGCCGTGTGGTCTTCTTACATAAACGGGGTTCTCACACTGCATCTCTACTTCAGGAAGAAGAAAAGGAAGAATGAGGAGGAGGAGGAGCAGGAGGAGGACCCTTAGCAGATACAATGATGTAGTGACCTCACTTCTGAGAGGCTCCAAGCGCTCAGTAACTAAAGGGAAGCCCATTCAACAGTTGATATTCAACATTGACTATTTTTCTGACACTTCCCTGTCTCTGGGGGGTTAGTGTCCAATGTAACCCAGAGAAGCTAATGTACAATGGTCAGTAAGGGAGTAGCCCATGATTGGAAGTTGACCATGACGTTCAGATCAGCGTCTGTTCATGCAGCTCTCGGGGGGGGGGGCCGTGGCATCACGTGTGCTCCGGGATCACAGACCCCACCCCAAGGGTCGAGTTGCAATACAGGGGATGTTCCATCCAGCCCCCTACAGGTCGGAGAAGAAAATTAACCAGGAAAATGAATGAATCTGCCCTGTCTCAGATTTTCAGGGAGAAGAAAAGGAAAGAACCCCAGACACAGGTTCCAACCGGATTGGAAAAGAACCTGGAACACAGCAAGGCAGCCGCTCTTCCTTTCATCCACCCAGCCATTCATGCTGTCACGCGTGTACTCACAGCCCTGAGAACGTCTCCCATACGTCAGGACTATGGAAACCAAAGAGGCCAGACCGAGGGCTAGCTCTCCCTACGGGGGCAGTCTGAGGGCCAGGGAGGGACAGACAGGCACACGGACACTTGTAATTCCAAATAAAATAGTAGTAAGGGCCTACTGAGGTTCAAGTTTGCTCCCAGTTCTGTCCCAAGGACTCGCCGTAGAACACCTCACTTAACCCTCGCGAGGCGGGAGCCCCAGGACGCGCCGTGCAGTGAGGAGCGAGGCGAGCGAGGTGCGGCAGCAGGACCTTCGCTGCATTTCTAGGGGCGGAAGTCGATCCAGCACCCAGCCCCCCCCCACAGCCTCCTGTCTACATCCGGGTGACTTATTGAACTCTGCGCGGTTCAGGGGTGCACGAAAGAGCCGGGTCCTGCCCTCAGTTTGCTTCCAGCTCTCCGGAGGGGAGGGCGTGCGTCGCAGAAGAGGCCCAGCCTCGCCTTCCCCAGGACCCTCGCTAACACTGCCGGGGGCGTGCGCCAAGCCCCCGCTGACTCTGTTCAGGTTTAGAAGATTTGGGGTCCAGGAGAGACTCCTACACTCACGATCAGACTTCTCCAGAGAAAGACAAATACTACATGATTTCACTCGTATGTGGAATTTAAGAAACAAAACATGAACACAGCCAGCAGAAGGGAAGGAAAAATAAAATAAGATAAAAACAGAGAGGGAGAATCAACAAGAGATTCTTAACAACAGAGAACAAACCGAGGGTTGATGGAGGGAGGCGGGTGGGGGCTGGGCATGGAGGAGGGCCTTTGTCGGGACGAGCACTGGGTGTTGTATGTGAGTGTGACCCACTACATTCTCGCCTGAAGCCAAGACTACGCTGTATGTTAACTAACCCGAATTTAAAGAAAATCTTGGAAGAAATAAAGAGAGAGAGAAAACAATTAGAATTATCCATTTGGAGGCAAATGCAAGTGGGGAAAAAAAATTCATCCCTTTGGTGAAAGTGAAATTTCCCTGTAATCTCTCCTGTTGGTCCTTGCTAGCTCCGCCCCCAGGCCACCACAGACTATCTGCTCCTTCTTTCGTATGAGAGCTGCGGAAATCTCTGGAAAGCGTTCTGAGATTTCTGACACACCCTTTCGTTTCTTCTCCATGATAAACATCAGATACACTCACCCCCTTTCCTCTAAGAGGTGTGTCAGGGTCTTTATCGGCCTGGCCGGGCCCTGAGGATGAACTTGAAGTCAGTGATGCTCCTGGAAAACGTCCTTAGGAACTTGGTCCAAGGCTTTCTGGGGGGGCGGTGACCCACGGGTAAAACATCGTGTGCATTTGCTCACGGACCTCTCTGGGGAAGCCTGACTTAACAAGGCCCTGGCCTTTGAGAACCACGGCTCAGAAAGAAGGTGAGGACTCCATTGAATACTCCAGAAGCGGCCTGATGGCAGCCCAGGGTCTGGCCTCGTGCTGACTCCGAGGGAAGCGAGGTTTGCACTCAGGTCAAGCAGTGTTTTCAGTAACCCTGGGGCAGGCGGTGGGGTCATGGGCCCCAGCGTGTCCTCTGCAGCAAATTCCTTCATGTCTCCAGGCCCGAGCTCGCTGCTTCGGGAGAATTGAATGAGGTGTGTGTGTGTGTGTGTGTGTGTGTGTTCGATATATACGTCTCTTTATTGCGCACCCCCCACACACATACTTAGCGCTTGTGTAAGTGCTTCGTTGACAGTAATCATTCCGCACCCTCGCTGTCCCGGCCCCAGTGGAGGCCTCTGAGTCCCCGTCGGCCGCGACCCCAGGCCCTGCGCCTCCCAGGGTGTGCTCTGTGCCCTTCCTGCTCTGAGCCCCACCACCCGGGCCCACATCTACTGTCATCCCGTGGGCGTCAGCTCACGGCTGCAGGCTTGGCCATCATGTTCAGTCCTGGTTTGTCGTTCAAGGACTGACCCTTGAAGATCACGTAACTGGAAAGCGCGCCTTTTCCACCTTTGTTCACAGATTACATTACACGGACTTTTCCATGTCGTAGTGTTTCAGGGAAAGGGGACAGCGTGGGGCGTGTTTGTCCCCCTGAAAAATGCGTAGGAAGCCAGTGCTACATTGTCGTGGGGGGCCGTCCTATAGACGAGAACGCACAGGGAGTGACAGCAGCGAAGAGGCGGTCAAAGTCCTGTCTGATGGCTTTTCTCCAGAGCAGTGCCTCCCAACCTTGGCTGTGCGTGGACCACCTGAGGTTACCGGTAAAGACACTGGTGCCCACAGTCCATTCCCAAGGCTGCCCGGTGACGCCAGCTGGGACCCTCTGCACACAGCCAGCTCCCTCCTCCCCGCTCGCTGCCTCGGGGGTGCGTCTAGCCTCCCAGGCACCGCTGTCGGGGTTCCCTGCGAACCTGGCCCCTTGTCCGTCAGGGACACAAGCATGTTTCCAGCAAGACGCCTTTGTTGTCCATAGAAAGCACTCGGTGTGTGCTGCCCAGACAGACTCCTGGCCTCCTTGGACGGCGGTCTGCTCACCTAGATCCGTGTCCCCAAGGGTCCCGCCATCCCATGGCCAGAGGACTGTGGGCTGTGCTCTGGTTTTTAGGTTATTTCAGGCAGAAAGGAGCAGAGGAGGCGGCCATGGAGTGTAGGAGAGGAAGCCGGGTGCGGGTCGGCCTAGCTGGCTGGTACTCCCAAGTGGGGGGGCTTTCAGGGGGACCCCTGCCCTGGGGACCTCATCTGCAAATAGTACCCAGACAGTGAGGACCCTGTGGCCTGAATCGTCCAATCTCACAGTCTGTGCCGCGGGCCTGCCGTCCCCGCAAGGCTTCGCGGTGGCTGCGAGTTTGCACGAAGGAAGTCGTTTCAAATGTGGCGCTGTGCCCGCGACGGAGGCGGGCCGTTTCCAGGAACGCGGGCTGGGCCGAGAGCGTGGTCCTGTCATCCCTTCAGAGCCGCACGGCTGGTGCTGGACAAAGGCGAGCGCCCCTGCGCCGCGTGTCTTCCCGTCCAGTCCCCCCGGTGACGGACACCCGGCGACCCGGCCCCTCCCGCTCCCGGCAAGGGCACAGCGCGCCTGCTCTCCCGGGAAAAGCCCCGCGACGCGGTCACAGAGGCAGCGGCTTTGCCCGGAACCGCAGCCCCTGTGCTGAGACGTCCGCGGGACAGCGTCGCCGCCTCCAGCCCCAGCGGCCCGATGTCACCGGTGCACAGATGCTGCGCGGCCTGGAACCGCGGGTCTGCTCGGCACAGACACCAAGCCCCCAGCCTGTAGGACGCCGGGACGGGATGTCAAGGGGGCGGGCTGGGGACAGCAGAGCCACGTGTGACCAGAAGGTAAAGTCTCGTCCCAACCACATCCTTCACCGACGGGGACCGACGTGGTGGCACTGCGTCCACACGTCATCTGTCTCGTCGGTGGGACCCTGACTCAACGAACAAAGAGAACTTTTCTGAGTACGGAAGCTGCGTAGCTGGGCAAATGGGGTGCGGCGAGACGGGCGCGCTCCTCCCCTCCCCTCCCCTCCCCCCTGCCCCGGGGAGTCCGGTAACTCGCCTTCATGACTCCTGCCGGTGTGACTTTCCCACAGACGTTTCCTCAAAGCAAAGATGGCAGAGACATCCTCGCCCTGCCGACGACCGTTGATGGATCAGACCGTGCTCCCTGTTTGTGAACATGCCTCCGGTCGCTTAGACCCACGCGCATGCGCGGGGCACAGCGGGCCCGTCCCGACTCTGGACGGCTCCCGGCACCCACCACCTCACTTCTCACCTGTGAGCGGACAGCGAGTTCATGTGACTGGGCCTCGCGCCCAAGCCTGGCTTGAACTGGGAAGAGTGGGGTGAGGGCCCTCCTGCCCACCCTCCTACCCCCCTCCTGCCCCCCTCCTGCCCCGCCCCTCCTAACCCCTCCTGCCCCGCCCCTCCGACCCCGTCTGACTCCTCAGATTCCAAACCGCAAAGGCCCCGGGAAAGGGTTCGTAGATTCACGCAGGTCGTGAGGCTAGAGGAATTTTCTAGTGAATGCAGGGCCCCTCGGGGTTCCCTCTCCGGCTACACCCCCTTCACCGGCGCTTCTTTGTGTCATTTCTTGGGAGATCAAGAAAACTCTTCGCTGTCCCTCCCGGAATACAGACGCCGCGGACGGCGTGTCACAGGGAGACTGGGGGTCCCGAATGCGCAGCCAGGCGCCTGTGGGGGTGAAGCTCGTGCTGCCTGGCGGGAGCCGGGGCCTCGCTGCGGGTCGTCAGCCCCCCGGGCCAGGACGTACACGGAAGTGGGGTCCGAGCCGCCAGGTTACCTTCCTGTAAACTGGCCCTTTGCCTCAGTCTTGAATCACCTCCTATGGAAGAAGCACCGAGCTGACAGGCTGGGGTTTCTGAGGCCGCGTACGCACAGGCTCGGGGCCCTCCACTCCTCCTCCTGAGGGATATGGTCTCCGAATGGGGGAGACCGCTCCCCTCGGGTTGCCTAGCATCCCTGCCCCGGGTGAGCCCCACGCTGACCCACGGCAGCTTCGGACACCACAGCGGGTTTCCGGCTGTGTCCATGGACGCTGAAGAAGCCCGAGCGGACCGGCCAGGCCCCCGCATGAGCCCTGCGCCCAGCTCCGGGGACCATGTCCACGACTGAGGCCGGAAGTCCCCAGGCAGGAGCAGAGGAATGAGAAGGAAGGGCCCAGGGACCCCGTGTGGACGATCTGGGCGCGGCTAAAGCAGAATGAGGACAGGAGGCTGGCTCTTCAGCTCGAAGGGAGCACCACCCTCCACACCGCGGGCAAGAGCGAGCGAGAGAGCTGGCGAAGTCAGCGCTCCCTTCCCTGCCCCCTGGCACGGGCACTAACAAATCGCACGCACACTAACGAGCAATTTGTAAGGACCGGCGGTCCTCCTGGCCCCCCGTGGGAAAGTCCTAGTGAAGAGCAGGTTAGAAACAGGACCACTGAGCTTGGCAGCCAGACTGGGTGCCCAGGGTGAGGTCAGGGTCAGGGTCACGGTCACGGCGGGAGACAGGGCCCCAGGGGCCTGCCTGCTGGTCGACATCTCAGCAACTGACGCCCGCACAGTGGCATCGGCCAGAGAGGAGGTCACCACTTGGGCAGAGCTGTTCCGGAGCCCTGTTGGCCAGGGGGCCCGGGAGGCGAGGGAGCGCTGAGGAACAGCTGTGACCTTGGCATTCAGCCGTCTGCGTGCTTTGCTGTGCACTCCAGGAATGTGGCGCCTTCAGTTGGGACGCAGTTCCGGGTCGTGCGAACGAGCCAGCGGGTCTAGGAGGAGGGAAACCATCTGCTCCTCGTGAGAATGCAGGACCCTTCCCCCAGCGGCTTCCGGGGAGACTGAGTCAGCAGCCCCGGCGAGGACGGGGCAGAGGCATGGAGAAAGGGGTGAGCTCCTGGGTGGGGCAGGACCCCAGGGGCAGGCGTGTAGGGAGCTGTCACCAGAAGTGGTGCGGCGTCCACACACCCCTGCTGAGCACCTGCTTCAGCGGAGCCCTGCCCTCGGGGATCCTGGGGGACAGGGAAACAGATGTCCACGTGTGACTAGACCAACGTGGGGCCTGTGGGCCCAGGTTCCCAGGACCGAAAAGCCATGAGCCTGGAGGTCGAATCAGGAAGCATCTCGCACACAAGCCCCCTATGGCCGCCCCTGCCCACCCCCTTTAAACCCATAAATCCTCAGAAATACTTGGAAGAGCACTAGTGTTCCACACACAGAAGACTAGGCCCAGGCTCACCCTGAGTCCACGGGGACGGGGTGAGTCCACAGGGACGGGGTGAGCCCACGGGGACGGGGTGAGCCCACAGGGACGGGGTGAGCCACGGGGACGAGGTGAGTCCAAGGGGATGGCATGAGCCCACGGGGACGGGGTGAGCCACGGGCTGGGAGGTGAAGGGATGCCTCCAGGCTGCCCGTGCCCGGCGATCCGGCAGGAGACCGAACACATCCACGCGTCGGGCAGAGCTGCCCCCTTACCCTGTCCTCGTGGAGCAGGCGGGGGCTGTGCAGGGGCTGCAGGGGGGCCTCGGGAGGGAGCCGGGTGATGGGGGAGGGGCCGAGGGCGCAGTGCCGCAGCTCAAGCTGCAAACTGCACCCAGAGTGAAGGTCAAACACCGAAGATTCCCAGTCATGCTGTTTGACCTTGTGACCCACAAACTAAAAGTGTTCCCAGCAACACATCTGGTCCAAATCTGCCAGGTCCCTCCAAAGCGGTTTGGGAAAAGAAAATTCTTAATAATTTTGTTTCATTAGATACATGGGAAATATGGGTTTAACAAAATACTTAGTTATCATTCAAAACGGTGCTTCTGATGGGTACTGACTTCAGCACCCTTAGGAGCTGCCCCAGGTCAGGAGGGATGCAGGGGAGCAGCCCGGATTCCTGCCAGTGACGGCCGCACAGGAGGTCCTGTCTTCTGGACCCGGCAGTGGTTTGCACTGGTCAGCGGCCACCACAGTCAGGGTGTGTTCACCCGGCCGCTTGTCAGGGACCGAGGACAGAAGAGCCTTGTTTCTTGTTTGCCCAGGAGGCCAAGGTCAACAGCGGGTTCCTCTCTAGGACAGCCCTCCCTCTGGGCACCGCGTGGGTGGGGACACGTGTCAGGCAGTCACCACGTACAAGCCGCCCCGGGTGAGGAGGGTCCTCAGCACACAGCCCTCTGTCCCCGCCCAGAGACAGGCCCTGTGCGGCCCCACGTGCAGCCCCCTCGGCGCAGGTCCCCTGCTAGCAGGAGCCTCTGAACACGGAAAACCAGGTGCTGGCGGCTGGCCCGCGTGATGAGGCCGCAGGAAGGCCTGGTGGGTGGCAAGAGTGAGCCCGCAGCGGGAGGGGCACCATTACACTGTCCTTTCTCCGCAGGACGAGAGCAGAGAGTGGCCAGGGTGCCGGGCCGCCTCGAGGGCTACACACCCGTGCTCAGGACGCAGAAGATTCCAGAAGGAAGGGCTGGACCCCCACGAGCC
Source organism: Suricata suricatta (assembly GCF_006229205.1). NCBI lineage: Eukaryota > Metazoa > Chordata > Mammalia > Carnivora > Herpestidae > Suricata > Suricata suricatta. Next base: position 143,670,001 of record NC_043706.1, read on the forward strand.
CAGCGCATGCCTGTCCCTCCCAGTGTCCACGTAAAGACCCGAGGCTTTGCATCCAAGCAGGAGAGTCTGTGCCCAGCACATCCACACGGCACACCCACGGAGTGTCCTGACGAGGCAACTGGCCCCTCCCTTGGTGACGTCGGTGGACAGGAGTCTTTGATGTCGGAGGAGGGTGGGTCTCCTCTCCTGGTCCCCGCAGCCCCGGGCTCCCTGAGCACTCCTCCCCTGCAGACAAAGAGGACCACATCCCGGCCAGAGCGCCAAGCGCCCCTGGATGGACCACGCACGTCGGGGCATTTCACACGATCGAGTGTGGCCGCCCCGACCTCCCCACCGCTGCTGGGACAGAGCCCTACGGAGAGGAAAGGGCTCTGGGTCTTGACTCGCTGTGGTCGAGAGGCACTGAGGCCCCCGGCGAGCGAGCCACGGCCGCCCGGGCAGGTGGGGCAGGTGGGGCGCGGCCGGGGCTGGGAGCAGCTTGGGTCCCTCCGCGCCTCTCCAGCCCACATCCCTGCACCCCGTGGGGAAGACCTGGCCCTGAAGCTGCCTCCCTGGGGGCCAGGAGGCAGGCGGGATTTATAGGAGAAGCGTCAGCTGGTTTTCCACCTTCCCGTGGGGCATGCTGTTCTCGCGGACGCGTCCCTGGTCAGGTAACGGGCACCGCGCGGCCACGACAGGCTCCCGTCCCACATCTGACGTCCCTTCCATCGGGCTGAGCTGCTCTGAGGGCTTTCTTTCCCCTCCCTTCTGGCTCTGATCCTGACACCTTCTCCTCACCAGAAGTCCTAACTGGAAGCATCTCCTGTCGGGGTGGCACATCTCCCCGTAGGGCCAGGAGCCCCCCTGGCTCTCCGAGGCTTCCGAGCAGAGGTGGGCCGTTCTCCCGGTGGCCTGCATCTCCACGGCAACGGTGGTGGCATGGGCGTCCCCAGAGCCAGGGCGGCAGCCGGTGCTCTGGACTCTGGACAGTGTGAGGGTTTCACGGGGCCCAGGGCCAGGCCTCGACTTCCACTGGGCTCGGGGAGACGGCGCTGTGCCTGAGCCCGGGCTGACCCGACACTCCACGGCGGGGGCTGGGTGAAACCCCACGGGCCACGTGGAGGGTCCCACCGGGCGTGGAAGGCAGGTAGCGTGGCCGCTGAGTCTCTGGACAACACGCACAGCAATGAAGCCCGAGCTCCTGGCCTCCCCTCCCAGGGAAGATGCCTGAGCTGCCCCGGGCTGCAGAGGCCCCGAAGGCGGAGGCGGAGCCCGCTGCCTGACAGCTCCCCGCCCCCGCCGGGTGCCCTCATGTGTGGCCCCAGGTCCCGACCCCACAGCCCAGAAAACAGGAAAAGCCGTGGCCGGGCACCAGGCGTGTTCTCCCCCTTAGTGGATCGCTCTGCACAAGTCTCTCGAAGGTGTAGCTGCAGGCGGTGATCTGGGGACCTCACGGCTGCTGTCACCAGATGTGGGCGTTCCTGCAAACTCGCCTCATTGATGGCTAAACCAGCCCCCAGATTTCCTGGGTCAACAGCCAGTGAGGGGCCCTGGATGGGAGGTCACTTGCCGTGACCAGTGAGGATGTTTTGCTCCCAGGGAGGAGGCAGGGGGCCTGGAGGGCTCGTCTCTGGATTGCAGCGACACTCTCCTGAGTGTTGTTAGGGGGTAAGTGGCTTGTCCGCTCTGAGTCCGGCCTGCTGCCCAGCCTCTGCTGTGCCCGGTCTCACCCGAGCGCAGGCTCCGGGACCCCTGCCCACCTCTCGGCCGCCCGTCGGCGTGATCCCGGAAGAGAGTTCAGGACGCACAGTAGACTGCCCACAGCTGGCCGTCACCATGTGCTCCCGAGGCTGTGGGGTCACGAGGTGAGCGCCCTCTAAAGGAAGCGTCAGACTGGAGCATCTGTGCGCTCTGCCGTGGAGTTCTCTGCCCACATCTCTGAAGGATAAGGGTCAAGTTTAAAATACCACACTGTACACGTGGCCTGAGCTCATCTTAACAAAATTAATTCATGTTCTTATCCTAATGCTCAACTGCTCTACATACAAGTCTTAGGGTCTTATTCGCATAAGCTGACCGTCTCCCCTCTGCCCGAGCTTGCGTTCTATCTTTGGGATGGCCTTCCAACAGCAGGTCTCCAAACTGCCTCTTACCTCAGTGAAGCCTTTCTTGGAGCACTCGTGCCCTAATCCTTGAAGGCAGTGACAACGGCCCGCCAGCCCGCAAGTCCCCTCGCAGAAACTGACCAGAGTGACCTCAGCTGACCAGAGTGACCTCAGCAGAAACACGGCATAGGAGCCCCACACACAGAACCGTGAGCCCGGGGGCTCCAACGACCCAGACCTCCACCAGGAGGGCAACGCCAACCCAGGACACAGGACTGAGGGGCTCCACCAGAAGCACCACTGGAACCCCGCTCCCCACGGTCAGGACCCTCCCCTCCCCCCAGAGAGCTGACGTCACGCACAGCTGACGGATGAGGAATATACCGCCCTTGGGTCATGACTCAAATACGGCCCACGTGGCCAGAAGCGCGTATGGAGAAACACCAATGGCAGCCTTGCTGGGAGAATAGGCCAGACTAGAACCTCCCCCTTCGAGGATGAAGGGTCAGCAAATCCAGCAAAGATCTTCCTATCGAATGTCCTTACAGGGAGGAGAGACAGGGAGGAAGCAGGGGGAGGGAAGGAGAGAGCCGGGATCACATGGATATTAACAAACCACGAGAAATACAGGGATTCAACTCAGCCTGGGAAAGAGAAGTTGCTCATAAATAAAACAGACATCGGGGCACAAGAAACAGAAAGGAAAGGGAAACACCAGCCTAGGTATCTTCCTGACCCTCTGGGCAGACCTGGCCCCCATCCAGAAGAGCCAGCCCCCAAGGCTGAGGCTCAGCACCCACAGGAGACCTGGCGCCCCAGCCACGGCTCCCGGAAGAGGAGAGCGCAGGGAAGGAAACCGAAAACCCAAGGGCCGTGTTCAGCAACAGACGAGATAGAAGCGGATTAGTGAACGGGAAGGCGGATCTGGGAGAATCACGGGTGGAGCTCAGAGGCCAGGAGAAAATGAGAAAGACAAGAGACACACTGCGTAGGGCCTGGGGTCCAGGGTGTGTCGGTCACACATGCCCTGACAAGTCAGAGGGAAATGGAAGACGATTATGGCAGAGCATGTTCCCAAACTGAAGAAAGCCGAGGGTCTTTGGACCAAGCAGATAAACGAAAATGGAATCACGCCTATGTGTGTCTGGGAAAAACACACTTCTCCTCCTGGGTTTCTCCTTTGCTCTCAAATGACCCCACGGGTCAGGGGCTCTGTCCCCCACACACTCTCCCCTTCAATGCCAGCTGCATGTCCCGGGTGTCACCTGTGCTTCTGACCAACTGGCTATAGACAGAAGGTTCCCAGGGCCCCTGCTGGTTTGGACCAATCTGATGGATTCACTCCAGAGCTCCCAGAACTCAGAGAATCATTGCACTTGGTTCGGGCCACAGACCAAGGTCAAGACCAAATATTAGAACAAAAGAAGAGACATACTACCACCAAAACAAAATAAAACAAAACACACACACAATAATATAACTCATAGTCAGACTGACACCAAATTTTCAGGAAACTGCTGAGCTGAACTCTCGTACAAGAGCGAGAGAGAAAGACATTTCCAGACAAAGAGTGGAGCTCACCACTGTGACCTGCGCTGAAATGACCGTGGAGAACTTCATCCAAGAAGCAGAAAGTCAGGACCAGAAGGAAAAGTAGGATTTGGTAGAAGAATGCACAATGAAATGTGTAAAAATAGGGATAGATGTAAATCAACATTGAAGGTAAAAGTCGGTAATGACCATGACAACACGGACCGAGGCCGGCAGCAAGGGGGCGGAGTCTCGGGGACTCCCCCTCCAGTGCTCCCTCGTCCCCGCTCTCTGGGGTGGGACAGGTACCCGCTCTCTCGGGCCCCTCCGGGCCACGATGTCTAGCGGACGTGCTACGAGAACGCGTCGAGAACTGTCCCCGCAGCCTCCGGAGGGAAAGGTGCACAAAGGAAACTCAACCGTTTCAACAAAGACAGAAAACTAAACGTGCAGATGGTGAAGAAATCCGTGACAAGAAGAAATACGGAAACGAGACGGTGGCGGGAAGTCCGAGCAGGTGAGGAGCGCACTAAATCCAGACCCGCTCACCTGTGAGACGCCCGGCAGTGTCGGAGCCGGTGCTCAAGGTGGCGGAATCCTCTGGAAACGGACTTCCAGGGCTTCGCCACACATCCACTGGCCACACGTCAGATTTGCAACCTGGGAATCGGTGCCCCCCGAGTTCTGATTCAGACGGTCCGAGTACGGAGCCCTGAGAGACCGCTCAGGACACGGACGAAGCGGGGCCCCGTGGGTCTCCTCGCGCAGGGAGCCGCTGCTTCATGTGTGGGTGTAGGGGGCGCTCCTTCCACCGGGCGTGGGCCCAAGCCCTCGGGGGGGCGGCTGTGCGGCGCAGGAGCCTCCCCGACGGGGGCTGCCCGGACGGAGCAAAGCCTTTGCTCCCTAGGAGCCCCCTGAACACTGCTGGCCCCTGCCATCCTCCCCAGGGGACAGCAGGCTTGACAAGGACATACTCACCCCAAGGGATGTGTCCAAAGATTCACCAAAGCCCACAAGGACTTATGTACAAGGATATTCATCATAGAATTACTTTTCATAATAGGGAAAGTTTGGGAAAACCCAAATGTCCATCGACAAGGGTTCGCTGAGTCCATCTCGGTCGGACTGTCACGGCAGCCATCGGAAAGAACAGGCAGAGCAAGAGCCAGTGCGAGGGGAGTGTCTGAGGCAGATTATTAAGTAAAAAGGAGGGAACAGAGTCACGTGTATAATGTGACCCAATTTTCGCGAGAATTCGGTCATGGGCTATCTTGGCGTCCATGCAGGCCGGGGGCCAGAACCACAGAGACGGCGGCCGGCACTGATGGCGGCTCCTGGGCTGCACGTGGGCAGGGCCACGGATACTGTGGAGATTTTTATTGTCCCGTTTCCCCCCACTTCTCTATTGTTTCTTTTTTTTTTTTTTGACTAGCCTGTATTTATTGTTCAGAGAGAAAAAAAAAGAGTGAGGATTTTTTTTAATGTAAAGTTACCTTTATGTGAGCTTTTAAATCTCTCTGTTCCTCTTCGTAAGGAAGGATCTGCCCCAGCAGCTCGGGTCGCCCCCCGCAGCTCCGGGACTGCCGCCGCGGGCACCCGGGCAAACAGCCGAGCGCTCGCTTCCTTTCTTATTTTCTGGTCCTTCCCGGGGGGAGAGGGAGCGTGGGCGGCAGGAGGCACACTTGGCAGAGACTCCTCTTTGTGTTGGGGAAGAATCAGTTTTGAATATTCACGTACCAGCACTCAGAGATCCAGGCCGGATTGGATTTTTCACAGTATTTATTATGTACAGTTGTTGTTACTATGATAGAGAAAACCACTGAGGTCACTTAACTTCCCCACGGCCGTCACGCCCCTACAGGGCACACACCGAGACCTCCAGGGATGTCTGTGTCATGCGTGAACAACGGGCAGCCACTGGTCCTAAGCAGTGGGTACAAAGGTCCGCGCCCTCGGGCGGCCGTCCAGCCGGCCCGGGCCACTGTCTGTCTGTCTGCAATGCCATCTCTGTAACTGACGAACCTCTGTTCTGGGCTGTTACCCCAAGAGTGAACGGACTGACTCCTGCTATAGAGATGTTCCGTCTTCTTTTCTTTTTCTTCTTTTAGGATTTAGGACTAGCAGCCATTAATTTCCAGCAAGCTCAGCAACGGGCGCCTGGGAGCCTCCAGTGCCCACAGCCCTCTCCAGCCTCCCGTGACGCTGCCCCCCACCTCGAGGCGGGGTAACAGCCATGTGCGTCCGGCCCGGAAGTGTCCCGGCCACGTCACTGTCCCTCCCTGTCAAGATGAATGCCTCCTGGGCTACCTTAAGATAATGACTGTTTCTCCTCTTTTCCAGGTTACAGAATCGAGACTATAAGTCTTGCCAACGTCACAGGGCTGGTCCGCACAAGGCGGAGGGGTGCACCGAGGCTGTCTGTCTCTGGATCTGGGGTGCATCCAGAACAGGGTCCTGGAGGGCACGGCGGGAAGGTCACTGACTGCCTGGCCTCTGGAGAGTCTGGCACAGGACGTGCTGGGACATGTCCGGCAGTGGCGGAGAAGGAAGTGGCAGCGGGAGCCACGGTGTGGGAGGTGGGGAGCCGGCCCGGGGCAGCCAGCGAGGCCCAGCAGGAAGCTGGGGTGTGGCGGCGAAAGACTCCAGAGACCCACCCGGAACGTCCTCAGGAAATGCCATGCGGCAGGGCCCAGCGGTGTGGACACAGACGGGCCCTTCCTGTCCCCACCCCCAGAAGCACCCCTTACGTGGGATGCTCTGTGCCCTTGTGACGGCCACCAGCAGGTGGGGAGGGGCCCCTGGATGCCAACACCTGAGGTAGCCTGACCCCCTTCAGTCGGATGGCACCTCCCCCTCCCCCAGATGCAGGAAGGAGCAGGGCGAGCTGCACACCTCTGCCTCCTGCTCGCCCCCTGCCCCTGCTCCCCCTGTACCCTGCCCGTCTGCCCTTGCTCCCCCTGCAGCCCCCTCACCCCTGCCCCCCGCACCCTGCCCCCATTGCCCCTGCTCCCTCTGCAATCCCCCCGCCTGCCCTTGCCCACCCTGTACCCCCCTGCCCCTCCACCCCCTGCACTCATGGGTCTGCATCAGGGGAGGGCGGCGTGGGTGGAGGGCAGACCTACCAGGACTGTGTTTCCAGAGTCACAATTTCACAGGCAGCCCTGTGGCCCGCAGTGGGGAGGACAGACTGCAGGAGGCCCCCACCCGCGACCGGCTGCACCCCGGGTCCTGCCCTCCCCAAGTGCCTGTTCTTTGGCTGTGAGGCCCCAGCCTGCATGGAGCCCGCGCTCTGGTCTCCACTGCTGGGAACACAGAGGGGGGCCCCCTTCTCCTGCTGATGGAACCGACATTGCGTCTCCCCCTCCCAGGCCTCCCTCCCCCTGGGCTGGGGTCTCCGCCACAGTGCGCACCGGACACCAGGCACCTTGTGAGCTCGGACTGCGGGCTCGGCCCCGGGTTTGGGGTTCAGACCGCCTCCGAGCACCGGGCACCGGCAGGTGCCTCCTCTGGGGACCATTCGGGTGCCGTGGTGGGACAGCCCGTCCCACCTTGGAGGGATGGCCCCTCCTGGCTGTGGAGGGTGTGAGCAGACCCGCCCGGGCCACGGCCAACAGGGCAGAGCTGCTGGGAGCCAGGCCCAACCCAGTTACAGCACTGATTCATGGCATCCACGTCCACACCCGCCCCGCACTTCCTGTTTCCTGTGAGATAATGCGTTTCCTTTCTCTTGTAAAGCCACTTTGAGTCAGAGTTTCTGCGTCTTGCTGCTGAAGGCACCACCTATTTCCTCTCTTGGCCCAACCCCCCCCTCCCCCGCCCTGGAGCCGCAGAGCCACACACACAGCAGCCAGGTGAGCTCTGGGGGGGCACTGCCCGCCCTTGCCCTGACCTTCAGTGCGGCAGGAACCTCTCCCGGCTCTGCGTCACCCACGACAGAACACCGATGGCCTCTGCGTAAACTCCAGGGTCTGTTTTACAATGTCTTTCCGGAGGACACGGGCCCGCTGACGTGGTGCCCCTCGGGCCTGCTGGCAGAGCACGTCCACGGTCCTCGCGTCCGCGGGCTCTGAGATCACGGCTCTGGACAGGGCCTCGTGACCACCCGACCCTACGGACAACCCCAGGCCGGGGCCGTGGGAGCCACAGCCCCGCGGGTGCTCGGAGCAGAAGACAGCACGTGCGCAGTTAGGGTTTCCACGACACTGCGCCCGCGGGCACTGACGCCGCGCAGGGCGTGTCTTTGAAGAAGGAAAACCATGACCGTCAAACTCCAAGCCAGTCAGATTCGGATTCCCACGTAAAGGCAGGCTTGAGTACTTTAATCTGATTCTTGTACTTAGAATTCTTTTAAAAAAAGAATTTAGTCAAAAACAACAGGAATCCTGTCAAATCCACAAGAACGTACAAAGTATATCCGTTCCTGGAAAAATTCACTTGGAAATCCGTGTCAGTCAATCGAGATTAGTAGAAAAAATCCGCTCAAGGATGTGAAGGTCACACCATGGGGTCACTGGCCAAGGCGACTGTGACCAGTTGCAACAAAATTTAAAGCTTTTATTTATTAAAAAAAAATTTAATATTTATTTTCTAGAGAGAGAGAGAAAGAGAGAGACAGAGGCAGAGTGTGAGCAGGGGAGGGGCAGAGAGAGAGGGAGACTCAGAATCCCAAGCGCTCCAGGCTCTGGCTGACAGCACAGAGCCTGACATGGGGTTCGAACCCACGAACTGCGAGATCATGACCTGAGCCGAAGTCAGACACTTAACTGACTGTGCCGCCCAGGTGCCCCCAGAATTCAAAACTTTTAAATTGACCAAGTTCTAAAAAACATGTATAAAATAAAAATGTGACCAAAAAGTCAATCAGGAACAGAAACACCAACTAAATAACAAAGTCAAGAAGTTGATTATAAAGGAATGTAGGGAATAGAGAAGAGTGAATAGGCCTCATAATCTTTCTCCTAAACACACACACACATTCATACACACATACCACACACACACACACACCCCCACACACACAAACACACACACACCCCACATACACACACACACCCCACACACACCACACACACCCACACCACACACACACACACACCCACACACCCACACCACACACACACAAACACACACACAAACACACACACACACACACACACCCCCACACACACACACACACATAACAACATACCCCACACACCCCCACACCACACACA
>NC_043706.1:143678927-143680710 GCF_006229205.1 Suricata suricatta
GCACCGGCTTCTGGAGGAGGGTAGGGGGCGGGGAGCAGTTTCGGGAGTGGGCGGGCATGTGAGAGCAGGGGGGGGTGCAGGGTGGGTGGGCATGTGGGGGGCAGGGCAGGGGTACAGGGTGGGTGAACGCGTGGGGGCAGGGCGGGTGTGTGGGGACGGGGAGTGTGGGCATGTGGGGTCAGGGCAGGGGGGTTACGGGGTGGGTGGGCATGTGGGGGCAGGTTCGGGGTGCAGGGGGCAGGGCGGGCCACAGGAGCAGAGGCCTCCAGGGGAGGTGAATACAGGGTTCTCAAATAGAGAAGTAGCCCCACAAATACCATGGTGACCAGGACTCAGAGAAGACCTGGGGTGGGGGACATTTGAGCCACGAAGTGAAGGATGAGAAGGACGTTCTTACTTTTGGCGGAGCTTCCGGAAATTTCCTGAGGTCAGCTTGGAAAGCAGGAGGAGTCGGGAGCACCGGTGGCCCTGCCGGGAGTCCTGGCCGCAGTGGGCGCTCCCATCCAGGGAGGGCAGGCAGGGGTTCGGCCCGGCGGGGAGTCCCAGGGCCACCATGTCACCTCCCAGCACCGCTGCCCCGGGTGACCTGGCACCGCAGCGGCAGAGGCAGCCTTCCCAGCCCCCAGGGGGCCTCCCGCTGGACCCACAGACTCAGCCTTGAGTTTCTGCGGTGGGAGGAGACCCCAGCCGTGGGCCCTGCGTCCGGGGGGCTGGGGGGCCTCGCTGGGCGTGAGGGGCTCCACGTGTCCTGAGCGTGGGCGCGGGGACCAGGCTCCCGAACACACCCACCGAGGATGGGGTGGTCCGGCGGCGGGCACGCGTGCCTGAGGCCCGCTCTCGGGCAGGGGGGAGGCCGGGTCCCTGTCAGCACACGCGGCCCTCCGGCCTCACCGCAGCCTCTGGTGCTGCCACACACTCAGCCCCTGGAAACGCGCTCCAGAAAGTCCCACATGTACCTCACACGCCCTCCCCTGCTCATAAAGTCACATACCGTCACACATGGTCACGTACACTGTCACACAGAGAACCCCACCCCCCTGCCGCCCCCGGGCTGCTCCCTGAGCCGATTCTCTCTGCACGAGCTGGGCTCTCCCAGGGCCCCAGCCTCCTGGGTGGTGGTGTCTCCAGAGCCTCAACAAGGGGCCATGTGTGCGGTGCGGGGGTGGGGACACAGCGCCAGCCTCCACACACCCGGGTCACAGCCAGGCTCCTGGGCTCCGGAGAGCGGGGTGGGGAGGGGTCTCCACTGCCCTGTGTTCTGTCCTGGCGGGTGACCACTGTCCTCAGTCACTGACTGTGGACATGCTGCGGGGTGTTCTGGGACCACACACACTCGGAGGGAGGTCCCAGGACCACCTGCGTGCTGTGGGGTGGGTGCCGGGTTAGGGGACCCACGGCGAGCTCTGTGGGCAGCGGGAAAAGTCTTGGTGAGACTCCCGTTCTCCGTGTGTGGGAAGCACGTGCGTGTAATGCTTCAGAGGGTCATGGGTTCTGCTTCTAAAATCCTGTATTTCAAAGGCCTCCCATTGCTAAAACCGTCTATGTTCTTTTTGATCCACGATGAGTAAAAAGAAAATAAATAGAATTTATCAGCTATTCTGTATTTAGTGATGGGGAGTGTTTCCCGAGTGGCGTGTGTGTTGTTGGCATTTTAGGAAATAACTTTAGGCAGCACATGTGTTTGTGCTTTTAATGGTTATTTATTTCAGTGTGTAGTAGGGGAAAACACTTTGACCCACGACTTGGCAGTTATTTGGTTAAGAAAAAGCTTCACTATGTTTTT
>NC_043706.1:143680810-143725720 GCF_006229205.1 Suricata suricatta
GGGGCCCCAGGGGCGTGCGAGCGCCCCGCAGTCCACGGCCATGGCGGTCAGAGGGCCGGGGCAGGGGGTCCCCGCCACGAGCGGGTCCGCGGGGAGTGGACGCGTCCTGGGTGAGGGCAGGGCGGTCCAGGGGCCCAGTCCCAGCAGGGGACCTGGGGGTGCGTCCTGGCAGGGGCGCCGCTGGGGGCCGTTGGTCCTCCCGACAGAGGCAGAAGGAAGCACATTAGGGGTCTCCCCGCCCCCCGTGGGCAGCCCTGAGAGGCAAGGCCCTGGCAGGGCCTCCCCCGGCCAGCCGCGGGGAAAGAGGGGTCCCTGCTCCAGTCGGTGTGAGCCCGGAGTTCGCTTCCCGGCAGCCCAGCATTCGGGACCCGCTGGGCAAGTCCCACTGAGTAGCCGGGGTCGGGGTGGGGGTGGGGGATGGGGGGGAGAACAGTAAGGAAGAGGGCATTTAGGGCTCCTGGGTGGCTCAGTGCGTTGAGCGTCTGATTCTTGATTTTGGCTCAGGTTATAATCTCAGGGTTGTGGGACTGAGCCCCATGTCGGGCTCTGTGCTGAGCAGGAAGCCTGCTTGGGATTCTCTCTCTCTCTCTCTCTCTCTCTCTCTCTCTCTCTTCCCCTCTCTTTCACCCCATCACCCCTCAATAAAAAACAAAACAAATGTCATGACTCTTACGAAGGCAGTACAGTTTCTAAATGACTGCACGGAGAAGCCCTCCCAGCCGAGGGCCTTTTGCAGCAAATGGGAGAGTGTAGAGCTGGTGTCCTGACTGTTCCAGCGTCTTTCATTTTCAGGAAGTTACTGGATAACCCACCTACTAACCTGAAGGCTGCAATCCCACGGGGGAAGTGGAGGAAACGGGAGCGTATTTTGTCCTTCCCACTTAGGTGCCAAGAGTTATGACCGGCTGTCTTTCTCTCATATGAAGAAGAGAGAGAACCAAACAACTGTGTGGAACTCAAACTAATATCTTCCTCTGAGGCCAGCCTCTTTTACAAGGAGGAAATAACCAGACTCGCCAGGAGCTAAGAAGGCAGGGCCTTGCTCACCAGAAGATGCTATGAATCCCAGCCATTTGGGGACTAGGGCACTTCCTTCCTGAGTTCTTGGATAATCCCCATCCTATAGAATCTGCTAGACTCTGCTAGAATCCACTAGAATCTTCTAGGATCCACTAGAATCTGCTAGAATCCACTAGAATATCCTAGAATCCACTAGAATCTTCTAGGACTGCTAGACTCTGCTAGAATCCACTAGAATATTCTAGAATCTGCTAGAATCTTCTAAAATCCACTAGAATCCAGTGGCCTCGCAGACTGATCAGGTGAGCACAGTTCTGCTCCAAGGACTGTTAAGCAGATTCACACCCATGGTTAGTGTGTGATAGCTGTGGCCTTTGGCTGAATGATGATGTCACACACAGGTACCTGAAGGCCATCTCCTAGCATAGTGGCAGAGGGGACCATGCTGGGCACTTCTGGAGGAAGGCCAGCATCTCAGCTCCTGGGTGTGACCAGGCTGCTGTGCTCACCTACAAGATGGAAGACCTCTGCGCTGGCCTTGGCCAAAGTGGCCTGTTTGGGCACCAGGGCCAGTGGATGTCCCCCGCGAACCCTTGGCATGCCAGGAGGGCTCAGCATTGCAGTGTCCCAACTCTACAGCCACCGGAAGCTGAGAGCATCTGCACAGTCAGCAGCGATGTATTTGGGGCGGGAGCAGCCGTGGAGAACGCCCTGGAAATCGGCCCATCCTCAGTGTGTGCAGCAATATCCCAGGGCCCAGCCGGGCTTCTGCTCTGCTCCACACCCCCCCCCAGCCGGCTCACACCCCACCCCACCTAGCTGGCTTTCACCCCGGGGGCCACACTGGCAGGCCGATGCCCAGGGCACCTGTCGCCGCTAACACCTGGGAAGGCGTGTGCCGGACTTCACGCTGAGGTTTCTTTCCTTCCAGGGTAAGGACATCTGCACTCTCTCCGGGCACTGCTTCCGTGGCCCAGCTGCGGGCACAGACCAGCCAGGGGGCACCGTGCACCTGCACGGTCTCTACTCTCTCTACCAACCCTTGGGGACAGGGCGTGCAGGGCGGGGCCTTTACCTCGTGTCTGAACTGTCCTAGTCAGTCTGGACTTTTGTGTTAAGACTTGGGGAAGAGACAGACAAGAGGAAGAAGGCGTTGGGGAGAAAAGCACTTCTCTGAAAAGCTGAGAAACGTGGCCTGGTCGATACAGGTTTAAGGGACGGGCCTGGGACCTAAACCAGATCATTCTGACCCAAAGCCAGCGCTTTCTATGTCAGAGACAGAATCGGAAGTGAGAGGATGGGGCTGTCACGTCACTCACTCCGATTTTCTAAACTCCAACCTGGAGAAAGTTGTGCACATGCCCTGGGGCCCAGGAGCGCCTGTCACTCATTCTGTCGCTCACGTTGGAGGGCATCACTCCGCATTCAGCACCAAAGGGGTGTAACTGGTGTGTGATGTCACCCAGCCCTGGTTTTAGAAGCTCGGAGCCTGTTGAGGGCCTAACACAGGCATCTAGAAGAGTCTAGAAGACTCTAGCAGCAGAAGTCAGGGGCCAAGCACGGGGCACAGATTTGGTGATGATATTGGCTCATTAAAAATTGAGACACAGGGCGTTGTTCTGATGTGAGGGTTTATCAACACGAAACCTCTTTCAAAGACATAGGAATGGCTCGTGAGTTTTAGGCCCTAGAGGACTGAGCTTCCCCTCCACGGTGAGATCTGCAGCCCTCATCGGGCGTGGGGGGCACCTAGAAACCCCGAGAGGGGCGCGGAGCACGGCATGGAGGCCGCGGTCGGGGCTGAGGGGTGCTGGGAGGGAGGGGCCGGGAGACAGGACCGGCTCCCAGCCTGTCCCCGTGGTCCAGGCGGCCAGTGTGGCCTCAGGCTCCCGTGTGTCTCAGGGAAATGCATTAACCTCGGGAGGCCGAGCATGAGTGCGGCACGCTGGGGGGAGGAACGCGAGGACACGGGCCGTAGACATAACAGCCCAGCTGGGTCCGTGCGGCGCAGCCTGCCCTCGCACACGTGTGTGCTAAATCAGGCCTCCCCTCGGAGCTGTCCTCAGCTAGCCTAATAGGGGTAGCTCGGAACTAGTCATCACTATGGTTTTACAGAGAACACGCTTTATTTTCAAAAAGGGTGCGTCCTTTGGATTAAAGGGAAAGAAACTCTGAACCAGCTGTGCGTTAGGTGACAACATGGCCCAAGGCCATCGGAACGAAGCCAGATGGCCAGTGCCCAGCGTGTGGGAAGGCCGTTCCTAGGGGCACAGGTTGGGGAGGAAGCCGTTCCTGGGGGCACAGGTCGGGGAGGAGGCCAGTCCTGGGGGCACAGGTAACCCACAGCACACCTGACCGTTCAGACTTTTGCATATCCCTGCTGGCCCTCCCACTGGTGGGGTTTTTGTGCAAGAACAAGAACTATTGCCTTCCTACAGTGTTCCAGAACCTTCTCATAGGTTCTGCCTGTCCAGCTGGAACAGAAACGTTCCCTGAAGCTTCCTTCCAGTGCAGGCTTTTCACACACTGACAAACTAGGAGCCCTGAAGAGGGGAGCACCCCTCCGGCTGGCCTACCAGCACCCTCCACCTGCCTCCCTGCAGGGGCCCTGCCCCAGGTCCTTTGCACCCAAGTGTTACTAAGGTTGGGCTTCCCTCACAGACTGGGTTACCATTTCATACCACACATGAGGCTTGCAGTCAGCCCTGCATTTCGAGAAAAAGCTATGAAAGGCACGTGTAAAGCAAATAAAGTCTTCACCATTTGGAACTTGAATAAGATCGAGGAAGGAAGTAGAATTCTAGAAAGTTGGCTGTAAATTTAAGCATGTTGACAGGTTTCAGGGCCTGGGGTGTTGCTGTGAACCTCCACAGTCGTCACTGGACACCGGGAAATCCATGAGACACACAGAACTCACAGTGACAAAGTGCATGATGTGCACCAGGTCGTGCTCCTGAAGTCTCCCAACAAAAGAGGCAACACTGAAGGTCATTGATACTTTCAAACCTAAATCTTTAAGGGCTGCTGCAGGGTCGGCCCCGGGCTCCCGGAGAGTCTGCTGAGCAAGTTCAGAAAGAGGGGGGAAAGTGAAGCTGAGCGAGTGGTTCATGGTCACCCCCTGCACTTGAGGGAGTCCGGCGTCAGTGGACAGGGCAGGTGACAGGGCGTCCTCAGCACACAGGCAGTCACTCTGCGCTGACCCCGACCGCTGCAGGCCCACCATCAGGCCTGGGCGGTGGTCCCCTCCCTGGGGGCAGGCTGGGGTGCGACAGTGCTGTAACTCGCTCTCTGTGAGCCTCCCTACTTGTCCTCTCCCAGCCCGGTCGCCCCTCCCTGCATGCAGGGGAGAGGCTGAGAGCACATTTGATCTTCAGCAAGAGGATCGTCCCCAGGCAAGGCCACGCCCTCCACAGCCAAGGTCACGCCCACCACAGCTTGGGGACCCAGTTTCCTCCCTGCCTGAGGGGCCGGAGCTGGGGCCACACAGCTGTCACCGAACAGCCGAACAGCCGGCTTGGGGTTGGAGCCACGCTCCCGTGGAAAGGGGCGCATCTCCAGTGTGACTCCGTGTGCCTGTGAACACGACAGATCAGGCCCCTCCCATCACGGGGTTTACACTATGGAGAGACACGGACCAGGATCGTGACTCCCGCACAAGGTCTGGGGTACAGCCAGGAGGCGGGGGCTCCGGAGGGCTGCGGTTCTGGGGGTCACCGGGCCGGTTCGGGGAAATCGTTCCCTCGGTAGTGGTGCCTTCGGTGCATGGAGGGGTGCGGGGTGCCGCGGGGGGACAGGGGACGTGGGGGGCACAGGCACACGGGGGACAGGAATGTCTTAGAGACCCTTCGGAGCAGCGGGGAGAGAGGGAGAGAGGGAATCACTAGGGTTTTCAAGTTATAAAGCTGAAGGGTTTTAATTCACAGAGGAAAGTTACCTTAACCCCAATCTTTTAGTTTCATTCATTTGATCCTTTGGATTTTTAAGAAATAATGTCACATGTATTAAAAATATATATATCTTATATTTCTTTGGGTCAATTACAAGTAATACAAAATCCGTTAAGTGACGTATTTTTAAAACCACTGATCTAATTTTTGTACAATGATTTCCAGCCGGGAGAAAAGCCGTCAGGAGGAGCCTCTGGAGTGTGTACCAGACACGTGCAGTGACATCGGGATGAATTTTTGCTTTTCCAGACTTAGCGCATTCTCAGAAACACACCGTCCTTCTCGGAAGAGACGAGGGTGCCCGTTCCTGCCTGGGCCGCGGCCTCACCACCTGCTCACCAGCGTCTCTGCTCCGCCAGAGTCGCCTGTCCGCAGACACACAGCCTCGTCACCTCCGTCCAATTAAAATCATCTGAGAAGATACCTCGAGGCCAAAGCAAACGATGGTCATTACCCCAGTGGGAAGAGGTGGACTGGCTAAATCTCAGTGTTCAGAACAAAACAAAGCAAAAGCCAAAAAAGGACTTTGGCAAAGTAATTATTCGCCCACAGCAGCTTGTCCCAGGAGCCTCCTGGGCCCCGCTGTCCCCTCTGCCTGCACCCAGGTGACAGGCGTGGCTCGCCTTGGTGCGGGAGGCCATGCTGGGCTCAGGTGACGCTGCCGTCCGGTCCGCACAGTCCCGTGGGGCCCTGGCTCCGGCAGGCGCTGCCTTCGGCACGGGGCACAGCAGGGCACACGAGACGCGGGGAGGACGGCCAGCCGCGAGGTGAGCAGGCCACGGAGCGGAAGTGGGCCACAGCCACGGGCCCCGGCTTCTCCTGCGGGGTCAGCCCTGGAAGGACCGTGGAAATGGGGTGGGTGCAGGGGAAGGGGAGGCCCGGCGGAGGGGGAGGTTCGCGGCTCCCAGTCAGGAGCCAGCTCGCAGCAGGTGGCGCTGCCGTGAGCCCGACAGCGTCCTTCTCTCCCTCGGAGCACGGACGTCTACAAGTGGGAACCGGAGGGGGGCCTCTGGGTCGCCGTCTCCCCCAGCGCCTGCGGTGAGGACGGGCGGCCGGCGAGAAGCTGAGGGGCGGGCTGCGTGGTTCGGCTGGAGGCAGTGTGGACACGGTTGCCCCGCTGAACTGCCGTTTTGCACCCAGGAGGAAATTCGGAGCGGACCGAACAGCCCAACTCCAGACAGCCAGCCCCGGATCTGCTCTGTGTCACTTCCGTATTTTACGTCTCTCTTATGAGGGTTTCTGCTACTCGTGTCTGAATCTAATCCTAAGGGTTCAGCTAGACGCTCTGTTAAAAAGTTAGCTGTTTTCTACACTCAACTGGTGTTCCACAGGGGACCTAAAAGTATGCCACGGAAGAAAGATAGCCTTTTCTTGATTACTTTTAAAGGCTTATTGAGTTTTGAGAGAGAAGGCGCACATGAGCAGGGAGGGGCAGAGAGAGCGAGAGACAGGATCCAAAGCTCCCGGCTGACTCCCCAGAACCTGAGGCGGGGCTCGAGCTGGCGGACTGTGAGATCATGACCAAGGCCGAAGTCAGATGCTCAACCGCCAGGGACGCCCAGGCGCCCCTGGAAAGACAGTCTTTTCAACAAATGGCACTGGAATCACTGGATATTCACACAGAAAACAATGAAATTGGGCCTGTATCTTAACCCAGCCACAAAAAATTAACTCAAAGTGGAGTAAAGACCGGAAACCCTAAAACTCCTAGAAGGAAACAGGACTACGTCTCCTGAGCTGTCTTGGCAGTGATGTCTGGGTGCAGCCCCTACAGCAGAGGCAACAAAATCAACAACAAATGAGTGGAACATCAAACAAAATAACAGCTAACTAAAAAGACAATCTACAGAACGGGAAGAAATACCGCAAACTGTATGCCCGATAAGGGGTTAATATCCAAAATATAAAGAATGCATACAATCGAATAACAAAAACCACCTAACCCGATTACAAAATGGGCAAAGAACCCAAACGGACATTTCTCCAGAGAAGACATCCAGATGCCAACAGACACATGAAGAGATGCTCAGCATCAGTCATCATCAGGGATGCAAATCAAAACCATGATGAGACACCACCTCGTGCCCATCAGAGTGGCTAAAGTCAACAATACCACGGACGGGTGTGGGCACAGATGCGGAGGAAGGGGAAGTCTGCACTGCCGGTGGGAAGGCAAATGCACTCAGCCACCGTGGAAAGCAGTAGGGAGGTTCCTGAAAAAGTTTAAAATAGAGCTCCCCTACGATCCAGTAATCGCACTGCTGGTATTCACCCAATGGAAATGAAAACACCAAAAAACTACCTGCAGCCCCTGTGTTCAGGCCAAGCCCTGGAAACGACCGAAGTGCCCGCGGACGAATGAGTGGACAGAGAAGGGCGCGTGTGTGCACCAGGATGGTGCACAGCCACACAGAAACAAGGGAAGCTCACCGTCTGTGACAGCCGGGGGACCCGGAGGCCGTGACGCTGAGCAGAGTTAGTCAGACGCAGGAAGACAAAGACTGTGCGATCTCACAGATGCGGAATCTCCAGCCAGAATATAAAGACACGAGCTTCCAGCGACCTGACGAGTAATCGGCAGCGACGTGCGGCGTGGCTGAGGACTGTGGCTCCGGCTGCTGTGTTGCGTAAAGGAAATTTGTTAGGAGAGTAAATCCTGAGTTCTCATTACAAGGGGATTTGTGTCCTTTTTTTATCTATTTCTTTTTTTTCTTGTTTCTTCTTACTGCGTCTGTAGGCGGGACAGGTGTTAGCTGCATCTGTCGGGTCTGTAGTGATCACTCCGCAGTAACTCAAATCATGATGGCTGCACCCCTAACGGGTGTCAGTTATTTCTCAATAAAACTGGGAAGAAATGAAAACAAACAGCTACTTCTTTTACATGATTGCCATTGCTTCACTTCCCTTTACTCCTCGGTCCCTAAACCCCTACACTTTAATACTCTGCACTAGATAACCTGGCCCCGAATCATATGCCCCCATCTCCATGAGCTAAGCGCCTGGTGGACTGTTCGCCGTAGGGCCGCTCGCGCCGGGCATGGAAGGGCACACGGCACCCACGCCGCCGGGAGCGGGCGCAGCACGGGGCAGGCGGACACGAGGCCCCTCTTTCTCTGCCTCGGACCCGTCACAGCCGCTCGGAGGAGGAGAGACAGCATGGGCCGCGCGCCCCAACCGCGATGGAGGGGTCGCTCTCCGCGTGTGACGGGGAAGATGGCGCCGGTCGGCAGCGGTGAGACACCGAGGCAGGTGCGTGGGGCCTGGGGCCCCGGCTGCCCAGGGCCCGAGGCCACCAGTGCTGCTCCGAGGAGGACACACGCCAGATGCACTCTCATCAGAGGGTAGAAACGTTACAATAATTTCTATGTGATTCTTTTACACCTGATCTGAAACAAACACCAGGCCAGACTCCGCAGCGATGCCTCGACGGTGACAGCCAGGCTATGTGCCTCGACGGTGACAGCCAGGCTATGTCGGGAGGAGCAGGAAGCTGGGGAGTCCCTCGTGGACCCGAGGACGAGTGTGCAGTGAGTTTGCGCTCGTCCCTCCCACACGTTCCCACAAGTCCCCTACCCCTGGGGAGAGCAGTGGGTTTACCTCCTCCAGCCGCCAACTCTGCTCTGGCAGACACGGGCTGAGGGGCCCGAGTCCCACCGAGTCCCCAGCTGCGGCCCACCTTCAGCCTCAGACGGGCGCCGTGCTGCAAAGTACGGACTGGTCCTCCCCGGCCCCTCCCCAGCGCATCCGATCAGAGCCCCCGAGACAGCTGGCCCCCCTCCCTGCCCCCATGCGCCTCGGACTCCAGACAGCAAGGCCCCGTCCTGTGAGCCCCGTATTTCCCACCCCTCCTTGGGGCGCTCCCCACTTTGCAAAAGCACGCAGTACAGCGTGCGTTCCTTTGAGCTGAACTTTGTCACATCGTAAGGAATGCACCCGGACATGGGTCCGTGCCCTCTTCCCCACAGGGCTTGGCTCTGATGCTACCACGTTGTTGTTATTATTATTATTGGTTGTATTCATTTCCAGAGTGGCTCATTTTCTGCCAAGTTTTAAATTTAATAACGACTTTTGGAGCCGAAGTTCGGATTCCCTCTCCACATCCCTAGGGCTGCTGACATGGCCTTTTCATCCCCTTGGGGCTCGGGGTCCCGGCCGCTTGCACCTCAGGCTCGTGGGCAGATTCACAAAGTGGAAAAGAGAAACCTTACTGCTGACCGAGAAGGATTCTTTTCGAACGCAGGGGAGAAGAACTAAAAAGAATGGAAATCTTTCAAAAACAAGAGCGTTCTCGACGGGCCACCTGCTGCTAGCGGGCAGCGTGCCCGCAGGGTTGAAGTGCACTGAAGGTGTCTTGTTTTTAGGCGAGCTGTGTCCAGCGGTCCTTGCAGATTTGGTCCAGGTGACACGACACCCCCTACACTGACTCCTGGCCACAGGAACCCCGTCAGCCTGGGCTGGGGGGGGCAGGAGCGCCACCCGACAGACGGAAGCCTGCTCCTCACTGCCGAGGGCTTCTGCCCCTGGTCCTGGGAGGCGGGGCCTCGGGGCTGCCCGCTGCCGAGATCCCAGCTCAGCGCCCGGACGTCCATCCCCGATGCCCACAGCAAGTTCTCATGTACGAATTCGTTTCCTTGCCTAGAAGGAGACCTGCCATCACACACAGCCAGCCGTGGTGGTCCGTCCCTCCACTGAGGTCACCTCGTGTGTCTGCTGAGTCCTGACACATTTCTACACGTGTTCACACCGACACCGCAGGTTTAGGAAATCTTATTTTTTCTTTTCTTTTTTAAATTCATGTGCTGTAAGTTGATTCAAATATACACACTGCTCTTGTAATTATTTAACAAATATATATTGGGATCATTCTACATCCTGTAAATTTAGGTTGTTTCCAATTGTTTACTGCTTGACATATTTTTAAAGAAAAAAACAATTTCCTTATTTGTATTTCACAGCATACAGATGTTTTTTTCATCTATGTTGGATATCACTTAGTCATTTCTAGCTTGTGCAGTATATCTAATAAGAAAATTGCATTTATAATTTTAAAAATTCCCACAAAGAAAGCTCCAGGCCCTGGTGACTTTACTGGAGGATTCTAGCAAACATTTAAACACATACGAAAGAGAGGGAAAATGTTAACCCAAACATCATAATCATGGTGAAGCACTGGAAATGGTCCCTCGGAGGTGGGGACTCTGGTGAGGACCTTGTGCTGTCCTTCCACCGACACAGTCCGGAGAGCCCGGCCTGGAGCCACCCGGAGGGCGGGAACGTAGACATGAAGCCCCGCCTACTGGCAGAGGACACGCTCGTGTGTTCGGGAAAGGAGCAGACCTCGTGTGTAGGAACGCTGCATGCAAGGCCGGAAGTGGTGTTAAGGCACAGGACCGGCCTCATTCCGCGGCCCGGCGGGCGCCCAGCCACAGGGCCCGGGTCAGGGACCCGGAAACGCGCAGTGCGCCCCGGTTCCGCGCGGCCGCGAGGAAGGGCTGTTTCCAGGACGTGTTGCTGCGCGACGAAAGCTACGGCTTCAAACCGGCGAGCGCGCCCTCTTCCCGCAGGGGGCCACACAGGGTCGGGTGCAGTGCCACCAGGGAGCACCGCCCTCCTCCTCGCAGGGGGCCACGGGCAGTGCCACCAGCGAGCACCGCCCTCCTCCCGCAGGGGGCCACGGGCAGTGCCACCAGCGAGCACCTGCCCTCCTCCCGCAGGGGGCCACGCGGGCCTGGGGCAGTGCCACCAGGGAGCACCGCCCTCCTCCTCGCAGGGGGCCACGGGCAGTGCCACCAGCGAGCACCGCCCTCCTCCCTGCAGGGGCTGCGTGGGGCCGGGGGCAGTGCCCGGACAGGACACGCTGGGAAGGTCCCGGCGGCAACTCACACACCAACCCAGGCAGCTGCGCGCTCCCGCCGCCCTCGCGGGTGACCACGTCTCGCGCCTGCTTAGGAGACCGACCCTCCACGTGTGTCACCGCGGACACCGGGAGGCCTCGGGGCGCAGCCTCAGATTACCAGTCACAACGTTAAGGCCTCTTCGCGTGTCGGTAGTTCGTCAGTGAAAGTCTAGGGGGAGGATTTAAGCAGCCCAAATTTGTTATCACTTATCAGTCTTTCATTTCTTTGTAGTTTTGGGTCTTGCTTAAGGACTTTATACTAATACAACACTGTACATTAACTATATTGGAATTAAAATAAATAAAATAAAATAAATAGAATAAAATAAAATATAAAAATATTTTAAAAAGAAAATAAATATTTAACCTCCTCAAGGTTTGGTTTCTCCATCATTAAAATTCAGATAACAGCGTACCATAAAAAAGAGAGAGACCATGCTCCCCCAGAAAACTGAAGTAGCCTGTCATTCATTTTCAGTCATTAGTTTTAGAATATTTCATAACTTCAGTTTCTTGCCTGAAAATTACTTTTGCAAATACTATGAATTGGGATCTTTTCCCCAAAATAAATAAATGATTCTTCCCAATATCAGTTATTAAATAATCTACAATGCCCCCTACGCACTGACATGAACCTGGGTCTCCCTTCTGCACCGTTGAAGCGTTTTCGGACTCCTGACCCGCCTGACGTCCTGCGGTGTTTTGACGCCTGACGGCGGTTTCCCACTGCGGTTCCTCCCTGGCAGGTGTGCCGTGTGGGTGCACCGGGGGCCACTCTGCTTGTACTGATCTTAGACTTGTGTTCAGCGATCACATGATACACCCACCTCCCACCTTGGTGACTTACCTATAATTCACGTATTTACAAGGAGCAAATGCTGTCACGTGTTCTAAAATCCGTGACCTCACCTGATTGTCCGCAAGCAAAGCTTTGTTAGAATCCGGCTTTTACGAATGGAAGACACGCAGGCGGGGCGCACAAAGGGTCTGCGGTCACACAAATGACGCTCCCCACGGCGGAGGCAGGAGAGCCCACCGCCCCCACCACCCCTCCTGGGAAACACAGATGAGCTTGCTTCCGCCATCCAGCCTTTCAGGGAATTGAAGTTTATTGAGGGTTCAGCTGGCGGCTGGGTAGGGGCACCTCGCACAGAATCCAGGGCCTGGGCACCGTCGCCGTCTGTGTCACCTGCGAGGAGTCGTCCAGGCCCGTGGACACGACGTGAGTCCAGCCGCCGGGCAGCCTCCTCCCAGAGCCCATGAAGCACGGACGCTCCTGGGCATCGCTGCCCATCCGCGGGGTCGGTAAGGTCACATTGCACGTTACTCAACCAAAAGTTGCTCAACCGTTTAAAATCTGTCTGTCTGTCTCGACAGGAAATGCAGAGAGAAAATTCGGGATGATTGGCAGAGCAAATTGGAGCTCTGCTTGCCAATTCTCTTCTCATTTGCAAATATATTAGTAAGAGGCGAGAGGCGGTCTGGGCCCGCTTTGTTAATCCGCCCTCATTTTAGGACAGAAACGGGAGATTCCAGATTTCACAGCTGCTTGTTTGGCGAGAGCTTACCACACGCTCACAAACGGAAGCCAGAGTTGGCTGGGGACGCGATTCCACGGCCACCACGGTTCCAGGGCATCGTCTGCCTGAGAGTATTCAACGCTCAGATATTATTGTTTGAGCCTAACACGAAGAGTTCGGCCTGGGGCGGGTCCTTGATCCGGAGGCTCAGAGTGAAAATACCCTCTGATCTTTCAGACCCCATGGTCTTCAGTCTTTAGATCTTTCAAATAATGATAATAACCCCCAGAACACATTTTTATGTTTTTTAATCTTCATTTATTTTTGAAAAAGAGACAGAGTATGAGCGGGGAAGGGGCAGAGAGAGAGAGGGAGACACAGAATCCAAAGCAGCTCCAGGCTCTGAGCTGTCAGCACAGAGCCCGACGTGGGGCTTGAACCCACAAACTATGTGATCATGACCTGAGCCGAAGTTGGTCACTTAACGGACTGAGCCACCCAGGCGCCCCCCAAAACACATTTTTTAAATGGGGACCGACTACAAATCAGCACAGAACTGGGGCCAGGCAGGGGGTGCCTGGGTGGCTCAGTCCATTACGTGTCTGACTCTTGACTTCAACACAGTTGTGATCTCACTGTGGGTTCGAGGCCAGTGTTGGGCTCTTGGCTGGCAGTGTGGAGCCCGCTTGGGATTCTCTCTCTCTCCTCCTCTCTCTCTGCTCCTCTCTCACTCAGTCTCTTTGTCTCTAAAAATAAATAAACTTTTTAAAAAAATCAACATCCAAGTTCGTTAGCATAGTTTCAGGAGTAGAACCAGGAATTCACCGACACGTGACACTCAGTGCTTGTCACGAATAAACAAATAAACTTTAAAAAAAAAGTTAAAAAGAAAAAGAGCTGGGGTCAGGTGACGACGCGGGGACTGACATTCAGCAGTTCCCAAGCGAGCGGCCCGGTTCTGGAGGGGGGTCAGGGCCCCAGGAGGCCCGGGGAGGCCCAGCCGGGCGCAGACACGAGTCCTTCCTTTCCCGTCTCTCCCTCCCTGTCCCCTTTCAAAGAAGAAATGAGGCAGAAGACACTCAGAACGCCTCTCGTAAGTTAGTTCCCGCACGCAGTGAACAGCCTCAGGTTCCTAGTAGCTCTGGACGCTCGGCTGCTCGGGCTCTGGAGACACGGCACCCCCCCCCCCCCCGCAGGGAGCTGGCCTTCTAGGGACGAGAGGCGAGACCCCGGCGCCCCGCAGGGCCCCCGGCTGAGCCCCCCCCCACCTGCGGCGGCCACGCGTCACCCGTATCTCAGACGCAGCCCCAGAGGCTCAGGGCACCGTGCGCTGGCTCCACGGCCCGTCCTCGCGTCCCCAGGTCTCCACGCGGACCTGGCCCACTGCCATGAGCTCCCTGGGCAGCGCCGCGGAGCCCTCCCCGCACCCCCGCCGCCCAGAAGGACCGATGTCCCTCCACACCGGCCAGGGCTGCGGCTGCACCAGCCAGGCCCCAGGCCCCAGCGCACCGTCTGTTAGCGCTCACTTAGCGGGACATGGATAGATCGCGCATGCACTCCACAGATGGGCAAACTGAGGCTCGGAGACAGGGATGTGCGCCCTCGCGTGTGCGTCTGTCACTCCCCACCTGTGCAGACCGAGCGTCCCTGCGGCTTCGTCCCTGCCCTTCCCCAGGCAAGACCCCAGGAAGACCCGGGGGCAGTTTTCTCCCATCTCTGGTGCCCTCGGTGGCCGCCACCCCCAGGAGGAGCAGGCCTGCCTGGGAGCAAGCGTGGGGGGCAAGCGTGGGGGGCAAGCGTGGGGGGGGAGACACCGGACCCCTTGTCCCAAAACAGCAGCCTCCGAGGTGCCCAGTTCCAGGAGCCACAGGTCCTTCCCTCCTGAGCTGCCAGAGGTGACGTTCATGACGTGCGTGGGAACCGGCCGGGCTGATGTCCCGTGGACTGCTGTCGGGGAGCAGGGCTGAAATCTGGGCTCCAGCCCCAAAGCCCACAATGGGTTACGGGCCCCAAAGACTTCCCAGCTGCCGGGACACTGGTTATGTCACCCCCAAACCCGGGCTCCCTTACCAGCTTTCCTGTCAGGCTAACAGAAATAACTCTGCAGGTCCCCCAACAGGCTCGGGAGGGGACAGCACGGGAGTTGACGGCTGGCGGGCTGGAGACGCTGGTCCCCAGCAGAGCGTGGGCTGCTGTGTGGACAGAGCGCCACCCTCCCTCCCTGGGGGGGCTCCTGTCACACGTCCTGCCCCTCGCCGCCTGCCTGGGGCTCTGGGCTGTGGGAACACCGTCTCAGAGTTGCTGGGTCCTAGGCGGGTCACTAGCTGGGGTCCTCACAGGTGTCACCCCACACACACACTTCCTAGCCCACCCTCCTTACCAGCCCCAGGTCACCTGCAGTCCAACATGGCAGGGTCCGTGCCCATGTCCTCTTTCTCTGCCACCCACCTGCCTGACAACAAGCCTCGTCTCCATTGGGCCACCGGCCACCTGTGGGGCCAGTCTCCCCAGTGCCGCCCCCAGTGGGGAGCGGCAGGTGCCACGGCCGCCCCATGGGAGCAGTGACTCGGGGACACTCTCCACGCTACCGTGGCTCAGGGGGACACTCTCCATGGTGCGGTGACTCGGGGACACTCTCCTGGGGGGAGCTTCGGGAACACTGGTGGCTGAGCCGACAGCAGTGAGTGTCCGGAGATCCCTGTGGCCCTCGACCCCGGTCCAGCCCCGTCAGACCCACTGGAAGGAGGGGCTCACGGGCCTGGAGTTTCTGACCCCCCCCTCGCTGGTTCCCACTGTCGGGCCCCCGCCCTCTCTCGGTGTTTGGACAAGTGTGGGGTTTCTGAACAAACAGTTTATTTTAAACAATGGCCTAATTCATTCCTGGGAGACCAACCCTCAGCCTACCGTTTTCCGCCTTTCTAAACTTGACTGTGTGCTTGGAACCAGGTTGGACCTTGTGCCATACTTCCTCCCAGAATGTGCCAGTGGCCTGGAGGGCGAGGCTGCAGGCCAGGCAGGTCCATGAGCTGCACAAACCCGACCTCTCAGTGCCCCCGGCCCCTGAACTCCCCGCGTCCCTGGGCAATTCGGGTGTAATTACAGCCTTTTCAAAGGCTGCTTCCCGTCAGCCGGAGACTGTGAGCCTGCCCTCCCCCCCACCCCCCTGCCTTTTCGCATCCCGGGGAAAGTAAGCCAAGTGGGTGCCAAGGGTGTGCCGGGAGCGCTGGCTGCAGTCCGGGGGCGGGGGCGGTGCTGGGCCATCGCTGGAGGACCACGAGGCCAGGCCTCCCAGGGCCTGAGCTCCAGCAAGCCCTGCACCCGCCCTGCCCCTGGGCAAGGTCAGTGCCATGCAGAGAATCCCACCCACCTCCCAAGAGACGCAGTGGGTGGGTGGGATGCACAGCCTTCCGGGAACCAGGGCCCGGCCGGGACCCCTCCCGTGGCAGCGGCCATGTGCGCCTGTTAACAATCCCCGAGTCCAGCTTCTGAGCCTACTTTAGTAAGCGCCTACTGTATACATACACCAGCATACACCCATGGGTGAGAGAAGGTTCTCCCTGGGGGGGGCTGGTCTAGCTGGGGCTGAGAGTGAGCTTCAGGTAGAGCCTCGGATCTGGGCACCCCCTAGTCTGCCCCCCCAGCTGCAGATCGCCCCCCGCAGGCCATGCCCTTCCCACCCCCACAGCCCCTCCTCGCCGCTATCACGCACATTCCTTGAATCCGTGTCTGTTCCTTCACACACTCTGGAAACACGTTTTCCTTGAGCCTGCAAGTTTCCTCCACAACGAGGCCAAGGACGGAGGGACTGGGCTGCAGTGACACAGCTCCTGACGCAGCTCTGGCGGCTCTGAAGCCCGGGTGACCAGGCCACACACTCAGTAGGCATTGCTGATCTCGTACAGGGGGTCGGGCAGGGACAGGGGACAGCCAGGCTTTGAAGGTGTGCAAATATTCATTCTTCAGTCGGGTCCACCTGACCCTCTGTGAAAACTCTACTTCCACCAGTTTAAGAGCCATTTCTAGTTCACAATGCCCCTTAACACGCCTCAGAGAAAAGACCCGAGTCCCAAACTTCTCGGCAAAAGAACAGGCCCTCCGACAAGAGCTTGTTCAGGAGACAAACCCTCACCAGGACAGCACGCCTGGGAAAACCGCCTTTCAGGCTCTCACAGGCATGAAAGGAAGGAATGCCGCCTGTGGGTGCTGCGCTCACTAGGACGCAGGACGACGCCCACCTCTCAAAGACAATGGCCCGCGACCCCCACGGCCTCTGGGCTGCCGCGTGCGCAGCAACGTGGCGAAGAGGAAACAGAGCAGTCTTTCGGAGCACCTGTGATGTTCCAGACACTCAGTGATGACGCGTTTGCATCTTTGTAGGAATTGAGTGACTTAACTATTATTGAGACCTTTCACGAGAAGGCGGCCGGGCCGCAGAGGGGCGCAGCTCTCGGCTGGAGGAGGCCATCCCCAACCCTGAGATCCTGAGGAAAGTCGGGGGGTTCCCAGGTACTGGGCTCCAGACCCTGGGCCTCCCTCCTCCCCCACCGCCCTGCCTTCCCTGTGGACGCTAGGGGCCCCATCCACGAGCCTGATGCAGAAGCTGCAGGGGAGGGAGCTAGCGCCCGGGAGGGACAGCCATCCAGAGAAGTAGAATCAGGCCACAGCGGCCCGGGGCAGAGGGGCGGCTCTGGACCGCTGTCCTCCCTCCCTCCACGCACACGCTCCCTGGAGTGGACCCGGCCCTGTCTGGAGAGAGGAAGGCTCAGAGTCAGGAGAGACCCTGGTGGAGCTGGAGGGTCCCTCCTGACCTTAGGGAACGGCGCCCAGCCCCCAGTCCTGCCCGGGCCCTGCTGCTGCCCAGGGCCGGAGTCCCGACCCGCCCCTCCCCGGCAGCCACGGGGCCTTCCGAGTGGACTGCTGGCTCAGGAGTTCTATTCAGAGCGCACTCACAGGTCTGCAGCCTGGCTTCCCGTCCTGGGCGGGGACCTCGGGCTGCACACACAATGCAAACCGGGAGAGGCCCACCCGGCTCCCCGCGGGACAGCAAGCCTGGCGGTGCAGATACACGGGGACAGAGCCGCCGCCGACCGGCCAGGGAGGGCCCAGTGGCACAGCAGGGGCACTCCGCGGGGCACTCCGCGCGGCCCCCCGCCTTCCTGCGGCCTGCGGTGGCCGCCGCCTGCCCCTCGCCCCCCTCGCCCCGCCCGTCCCAGGACGCTCCCTGCGGTAGGCGGGCCCAGCACACACGGCCTCCTGCTTCCCTGGCCCCGAGGCCCGCCCAGCAGCCCCACATCTCAGCCCCCGCTCTGGTGCCCGCGCAGGGGGCTCCCTCCTGCGCACAGGCCCATCCCCCACCCCTGCCGCCGCCCCAGGCCCCGCCCACCCGCCTTCAGAAGGCGTCCACGCCAGGGTCGGAACTGGTGCTGCAAAACAGTTGCTTGATCGCATGGGAAATTTTCTTGACCATATGTTGAATGGAAGAGCTCCGACATGGGGTGGACAATGTAATTGGAATTTGGGGGGAACACAGGCCGAGTAAAGTGGCTCGAAAGCCCTGCAGTGAGAGCAGGCACTGCCTCCACGTCCTGGAAGAGTTTGGTTTTGCTTTGTGTGTTTACTGTGATGATTTTGTGCCGTTTAGAGATGAGGAAAGCAGGGAGCCCCCGGGTGGCTCAGTCGGTGAAGCGTCTGACTCTTGGTTTTGGCTCAGGTCATGAGCTGGAGGTTTGTGAGTTCGAGACCCACATTGGGCTCTGCACTGATGGCAAGGCGTCTGCGTGGGATTCTCTCTCTCTGGCCCTCCCCTGCTCACGCGCGCACACTGTCTCTCATTCTCTGTCTCTAGATAAATAAACGTTAAAAAAAACAACTAGGAAACAGTATGGAAAACGGGAGAGAGAGAGAGAGACTTCACGGCCTGCCCTGCATCCTCACTGCTTCAGGATGTGGGCCACACCCTCCTGTCCTGGCGTCCGTGGGCCCCGCCCAACACACGTGTGCGGCCACGAGACATCTCCTAACTACATCGGCGAAATAGACCACGTGGGTCTTCGCCCAGTTAGCATCCAGGGAGCTCTGTTCCAAACCCTTGCCCGAGGCCGCAGGGACCGAACGAGTGGGGCACAGAGGCCTGGCCCCCGGCTCTCTCGCGCCCGGGAAGATCCGCCTGGAGCCGGACTCGAGGAGGAGGGCAGTGGTCACCGCACTAGGAGCTGAAGTACCAACGCATTTTCTCTCTTCTGTCTTGTAAACGAACACTGACCCGTGTGCGGCCCCCTGTGTTTGCACACCTGCACACGCCCACGAGCACCGCCTGCACACCCTCCGTCACTCTAGACAGTTCCCTTCCGTGCCTTTCCGACCAAACGCCCAGCTTCTGTCCCCACAGAGTCATGTCCTCTGTCCCCAAACTTCCTGTAAGTGGGTCACACAGTGTCGGGTCCTCTCGCGCCGCCGCCCTTTCCGTGGCGCGTCTGAGCTGCGCGGGGGTCAGTCACTGCTGTGTAGGGCTACGTTCCGTGCGTGCGTACGGCACGACGTGCTGCTCTTTCCCGAACTCCGTTTGGCTCCGTTTGAACTCCTTGGCACATCGAACTGAGGATTTTAATAGACTTGTATTTTCAGTTCTCTTGAGTAAATACTTAAGAGAGGAATGCTACATCCCAGGAAGGCATGCTTAACTCAGGTGGAAACTGCAAAGAGTTTTCAGCATGGCTGCCTCATCTCACACGGCCACCAACACGCCAGTGGGAGTGACAAGTAATCCATTGTGGTCCGATGTGAATTTCTATGATGACTGTGATGTTGAACACCTTCCCATGCTCACTACCGATGTTCACTGTTCAAGTCTTGTGTTCATTTTACATTGGCTTTTTCATCTTTTATTGTTGATTTGTAGAAGAACTTTATATATTCTGGACATCGGCCCTTCGTCAGCTATGTGTTGCAAATATTTTCTCCCCGTTTATGGCTTGCCCATTCATTTTCTTAAAGCTATTTTTTGATGAACAGAAAATTTTAATTTTCATAGTTCAATTTGTCATCTTTGTCTTTTGTAGTTAGTGCTTTTAGTATCTTGTGTGATAAATCTCTGCTTAGCTCAGACTCATGAAGCTTTTGTCCTGTATTTTCTCTTAGAAGCCTTAGAGTTCTGAAACTTACATTTAGGTCTATGCTCCATTTAAATTAATTTATGTGTATACAGAAAAAAAGAGGTCAAGATCTTTTTTTATTTCCATACAATATGTAGTTATTTCAACAATATTTGTTTAAAGGGATTTTGTTTTCTCCATTTGATTAACTTGGCACTAGTTGAAAATCCATCCACTTTATAATATATGGATTTGTTTCTGGGCTCTGTCTTGTTACACGTGATCTATATCTTCTTGCTGATACAGAACTGTCTCCGTAACTGTGGCCTTATAGTAACTCATGATTCAGGTGGAATATAAATCGTCTAACTCTGTTCTTTTTCAAAAATGTTCTGACTATTCTAGGTCCTTGCAATCTCCCAATAATATTCAGAATCATGTGCTAATTTCTACATTAAAAACAAAAACCCTGGTGGAATATTGACAAAGATTGCATTGAATCTATATTGATTTGGGAAAACTGACTTATTATTATTGAGTACCCAACCATGAACATGGTGCATTTCTTCCTTTATTTGGGTCTTCTTGAATATCTATCAGCAATGCATTCTATTTTTCAGTGTGAAGGTCTTACATACGTTTAACTAGATTTATCCCTAGGCAATGGTTTTGATGCTATTATGTATATATATGTCTTATATATATATAACTTATTGTCAACTTAGCTAACTTACAGTCTACACAGTGTGCTCTTGGTCTTAGAGGTAGAATCCCGTGATTCACCGCTTACATCAACACCCAGTGCTCATCCAGCAAGTGCCCTCCTCCATCCCCATCACCCATTTCCCCCTCTTCCCCACCCTCATCGGCCCTCAGTTTGTTCTCCATATTTAAGCATCTCTTATGGGTTTGCCTCCCTCTCTGTTTGAAACTATTTTTTAGGGTTTTTTTTTTATAATTTTCCAGTTGTTCATTGCTAACTTAAGAAAACGCAACTGCTTTTCATTGTTCACTTAATATCCTGTGATTTTGCTAAATCCATCTATTCGTGAAATCTTTTTTGTATGTTTCATAGGGTTTTCAACATGTGTCATTGATATCATTTGTGAATGATGACAGTTTTATTTTGCCTCTGGTCCTTATGCTCTTTTTCTGTTTACTGCCTTCTCGAACTATCTGAAACCTCTAACAAAATGTTGAATAGAAGTGGCAAGAACAGGGGCGCCTGGGTGGCTCAGTCGGTTAAGCGTCCGGCTTCGGCTCAGGTCAGATCTCACGGTTTGTGGGTTCGAGCCCCGCGTCGGGCTCTGTGCTGACAGCTAGCTCAGAGCCTGGAGCCTGTTTCGGATTCTGTGTCTCCCTCTCTCTCTGCCCCTTCCCTGCTCGCACTGTCTCTCTCTCTGTCTCTCAAAAATAAATAAAAAGCATTAAAAAAAATTAAAAAAAAAAAAAAGAAGTGGCGAGAACATCCTCGCTCCCAGTCTCAAGAGAGAACAATTATTATCTCACAGTAAGTGAGATGTTTATGCCAGATTTTTCATAGATTCTCTTCATCAGCTTGAGGACGTTCTCTTCTATTCCAAGACGGCCAAGCAGTCTTATCATTAAGTTTGTCAACTGCTTTTCCACGTCTATAAGATCCTACGGGTTCTCTTTTTTCTTTGGTTAATGTATTTTCTTTATTCCAAGTTAAAATGTATCATTCTTGTGCTCAAGGTGCCAAGATAAGTTTTGGGAAACTTCTCAAATCTAGAGTTCTTGCCATGATCTTTAACGAGAACGGCGAACACACATCGCCCCTGAAGTGGGATCCTCACAGCGCGGTGACTTCCGTCCGGCGCAAACCGCAGCGTCTTCCGCAGGAAAGCGCACCGAGGCACTGCTGAGGGAGGCTGGAGATTAGAGTTCCTCTTCCTTTCACCGGAAGACCCAGGCGTTGGGAACTTGGGAGTTACTTCCTTAAAATGCACTTGACTGTAAGCTCCGTGAGGCAGAAAGAGTTGTATTTTCTCCCCGGGGGCATCCCTGCACCGAGGGCCAAGCTTGGCACCTGGTTTTATTCAGTAAATATTTGTTGAGTAAATGAATGAGTGTCTGGGTGACTGAGTCAGTGAATCAGTGAATGAAATGTTAAGTGGGTGAGATGCAAATCACCCCGTCGGGACGAGGGTGTCACCGGATATATGTGAGCGCCATATGCATGAGCGGCTGGAAATAGGAAAGCCACTCTCCCTCTTGGATTCAGAAGCAGGAAAGCAGACGTCCGAAGGACTGGTTGCTGCTTTTGGCTTTGGAATGCCCACGTATTTATTATTTTTAGTTAATCCCATCTGTTTCTTCCAAAGAAAAGTTCCAGTGTTCATCTTCATCAACAGCAAGAAGAAGAGGAAACTGCCCTATTTCACGCCCTAGTGACCCACTGTGTCCCGCCCCTGCCATCTTGGGGTCTCCCAGACTTAGTTCCAGAGGGTGAAATCCTTCCACCAGGAGACAACAATGCTTTCACTGACCTGGAAGTTTAAACTGACTCCCCGCCACTTGGAGCCCCTCATGCGTTGACTCGACAGGCACAGAGGGGCCTCCGGTGCTGGTGTGGGCGAATGGCCCTGACCGCCAACGGGACACGGAACCGCAGCTCCACGAGGGAGTGATGGGCCTGGAATACGGGATGTGTCTCCGGACCAAGTCCTGAGAATCATACGCAGAAAACCCCAACAGCTCGATTCAAGGAAGACACTCGTAGTGGCCAAGATCCTCGGGGCCAAGCCAGGTAAAGAAGCAGGAGCACTGAGGTGTTTGCTGAGCGCAAAGGGAGCACAGACCGGGTGGGCACAGAAGGCGGTGACAGACCCCAGCTCCGACTTAGTGGCCAGCTACAGAAAGGACTGTAATTGCTGAGAGTATCCGTTCCTTATTTTGTTATGAATACGCTTGTATATACCGACCCGATGTATTTGTTTCTTCCTTTCTTCCTCTTTTAACACCTGACGTAGCTGAATTAATAAAGGTGAGCTTTACGTCACAGCGTCGGTACAGACAAGAGTGACCTCACACCAGGACCTCACCTCCATTCATGGAGAGGGGGTCTCGTGCATTTTGGGCGGTTCGCTAGAGAGCTCTGTCCTGTTAGCAAAGCATGACTTCAGGAGTGTCTTTCCGTGGAGATTAACTCTAGGCCGAGGAGGCTGGACGGGTCCACGGGGCAAAGGCCGAACTGTGACGGTCAGTTTCATCGTCCACCAGGCAAGACTACAGTTGTCAGCAACGCAGACGTTTACGTAAGTGTAGCAGCAAATGTAAATGTGACCAAAGCTTGTGTGACTTTGTAAACAGAATGTGACATTAAGTAAGGACGATGGTCCCACATAAACTGGGTGGGCCTTCCCCAACCCGTTGAGAAG
Organism: Suricata suricatta; assembly: GCF_006229205.1. Lineage (NCBI taxonomy): Eukaryota > Metazoa > Chordata > Mammalia > Carnivora > Herpestidae > Suricata > Suricata suricatta. The sequence continues at coordinate 143,703,686 of NC_043706.1, forward strand.
CCAGAAGAGAAATGCTGAGGCCTCCCGAGGAAGAAGAGACCCCACCCCATAGAGGAGGCTTCAGCTGGGCCGAGGGCCCGCCTCCCAGCCCCGGGGGCCCCCCTACCCTCAGACTCGCCCCCACCCCACAACCACCAAGCCAGCTCCTCGCCTGCATCTCATCGGATGTGTTTCCTACTGATCTGTTTCTCTGGCTGAACCCTGACCGACTCAGATTGTAGAACCAGGAGTGTGCAGAAAAGCAAACCGACCGGAAGCTGAGAAGCAGGACCGAGAAGCGAACGGGACTCTGGGCTCCATGTCCCCATGTCCCACCTGAGAAATTTCTGTAGGACCCTAGAGCCAAAAGGACACTGACGTTCTCCAACAGCCAGTAACTCCATGATAACGTTAAACAGCCCTGTTGCAGAGGAGCCGGGTGGCCAATAGCTTTGGCATCAGATGGACATGAACTTGAGCTCCTGGCTCTGAGGACCGAGGACGCAGTCCTGGGGGTTGTCACAGTCAGTGTCATCACTGGTCTCTGTACTCCTCCTGCACGTGGGTAGTCCCAAGACCAAGATTTAAGAGCCTACACAAGTCCAAGGACAGTGGCAGGAAAATCTCTGCCAGGCCCCTAAACTGGCCATCCTTACCCCACGTCTCCAGGAAGAAGAGAGTTGCTGAGCGGAAGCAATTTCACAGTTGGCTCCTCAACCTGACCCCCCAGCCTCTGGTGGCCAGCTGGTCCTGGCGCCTTCTACTTAGAAATCTCAGAGCCCCACTGTCCAGGGATGGCCTCCTGAAGGCCCCGAATCCTCCGGATTTAAATGCAGAATTTAGTGCGTCTGTATGTGCACCTTTTCCTGGGACGGCCTGTAGAGCGGGTCGAGTCCTCAGAGGAGCCGGTCAGGTTGCTCCCCCGCCAGAGGGAAACGGAAGTTGAGGACCCTTGTTGTTGTTTGTTCTGAGAGGGAGCCTGATTCACAGCCCGGCCCCAGACCCGAAGCCTCCAGACTGGACTACGGTTTCCACTTCAGAACACTACGGGCTTCAGGCACGTTCGGAATTCTGTGGTTATTGTTAGATCCTGAACTCTGTGCCACCGGAGTGTGTGCTGGAGGGTAGAGGTGTTCTGCAGCAAGTCCCCACGTGGGGCAAGACTGCGAGCAACGTGGCACCCCCGGGAGGCGGGGAGTCCACGGGCGGCGTGGCCACATCGTCTCCATGAATCATAAGAGACCTGGCTCACAGAGAAAACCGAAGCCCACGAAAGTTGCGTCGTCCACATAAGGTCACGTGGCAGGCGGTGGGTCCCTCAGGTCCCAGGGACTGGAGAGAGACAGTGCAGACTCCTTGTTGTAGAAACAAGAAAAGGCTGAGGGCCAGAGCTGCCTTGCCTGCAGAGTCACACTGAGTGACCACAGTGGGGCGAAGATGGCGGCCCTCAGGTCAGTGCGCTCCTGACAGATCGGTGCTCCCCCACCAGGCCAGTGCTCCCACGCCCAGGCTGCCCCTGCCCAGGCGGGGCTGAGCCCTGTGTTAGGACGGGCCACCCTGAGAGTGAATTCCAGGCATTCTGAGGAATTCCACTGACCCTCCTTATCGGGGGCTTGCGGAGGCTACCTTATCTCTTTGTTAAGTATCAGTGACAGAAACCTTCCATCAGCCGGTCCTTGTGCCGGGAGGACAGAATCCCAGGAGCGTCTGGCGATGTCTCGGAGAGGGTGAAGGGGGCAGATCTCTGGGGTGGCCCTGTCCCCCCACACGCGGCCGGCTTAACACAGTGTAATACACAGACGTTTATATACATATAAGTACGTACATATGTACGTGGATATACATCTTTTCATATATTTAAATGCCTTTCATATTTGAGTCTTAAAGGCAGTGAGCCTCCGGGGCCATCCGTGGCTCAGCCGGGGGTCCGTCAGTCCCTCCCCCACTGGCGAACAAATGTTCCCACATGCAGAGAGACTTCAGGGGCACCTGGCCCCAGCCTCACCACTACACGCCTGCAGGACCCTCGGGGTGGCATCCGTTAAATGCGGACTGGGCTCCGGGGGCCAAGTGAGGAATCCTGTCCCACAGGCCTGCGGGATCAACAATATTTCATTTTAAAACTTAAATATCTGGCTTTCCTTAAAAAATAAAAGAAAAAAGAAAGGAAGGAAGGAAAACAAGGAGCTTTGGCACATAAGTGTTTCCATCCTGTTCTGTCGGCTGTGGGGACCCCCCAGCTCCACATTTTACTCCTGGTGCCCCCGCAGACGCCCTGCGGTCTCCGTGCCCCCGGCCAGAGCTGCTCTCCTGCAACCCTGGCCCTGAGCCAGAGTGCCACCGGCCCCACACAGGGTCCCCCTCAGCTGGAGGAAATGTCCCCTCGGCTCCGGGGAGGCAGAGCCACAGGGCCCAGCTCGGAGGGAACATATGCGTCCTCTTTCCCACAAGGAATGCAGCCGTGACAACGTCTGGATGTGCCGCTCACCACGGGAACCAAACCAGGAATTTCGTGCAGGACGCAGGCCAGGAGCCGTCGAGTCTGGGCTTCCCAGTGCCTCTCTGCTGCCAAACGCCGGTCCCCGCGTCTGCTTGCGGGCTTGTGACGCAGGCGAGAACGTGAGCAGGTGTGCCTCTGCTGACCCCGGCGTCCCGGACGGAGGATGTCCTTCTGGGAGGCGCGCGCTGCCTTGCCGCGCTCCCGGCCCGGCCCCTTCGCACGCGGCCCCATCTGCTGCGGCCGGAAAGATGGCAGAGCTGTTTGAACCGATGCTGGAAGGGATTCCAGGTTGTTTAGAACATTTTAATCATTGGTTTTAGAGACTTGCACTCAGAGACGCTTTTAGTGAAGAACAATTTTAAGACGACCTTAAAAACATCTATATGGAAAGAAAAGCAGCAGCTACACATGTACATGTCTTCCCCGTCCACTCACGACCCAGTTCGGAGGGTGCGCCTTCTCCTGCAGCAGAGCTTCTGAGCACACACGATAATATATGCTCCCAGAAAAGATCTTAATCCCCTTTGAGATTGCTCTCCGGGCCTCAAATCTTCGGAGCCGAGTCTCTGATGTTGAGCGGTCACCAGGAGCAGGCCTGTGGGACACATGGAGACCTGGGGCCACGGGCGCTCCGGCGGGGGCGGGGGGCACGGGAGGCGCTGTAGGGTCCCGACCTCCGCCGGCCTGCCCTCACGTCTCTGAGCGGACTCTGGGAGCGTACTGATCGCTCCCTTAGTGGAGTGAAAGGTGAGGCTAAGTTGCATTTTGATGCTTGGCGGGAAGGGAACTAGCGCTCTCCAGCCGCATGCATTATGGATGGGCATGTCGTAAATTTTTAAACAAAATAAATAATGTATTTAGAACAGTGTCAGTTTATGACTGTTTACTAGTGGGATGGTTTAAAGGTGCCAAAACAATGTAAAAATACATTTTTTAAGTAAATTAACACAGTAAAGAGCCCACAAATTTTGACTTTTAAACACATCTTACTGTGCTGTGCGTCACTGTGTTGACTCGTGTCCGCCGGTGGAAGAAGAGAGGGTGGGGAGCTCCCGGCTCCGGCAGGTGGCGATGCCGTGCGCGTGCGCGTGGGCGGACAGGGTTGTGGGTGTGAAGGAGAGAGCGTGTGCTCACGTCCCCAGGAAGTGCCCCGCGGGGTGGGAGGGGGAGCGCCCTGCGCATGCGCCCGGCCCAGGGGCGTGGATCTCTGCCGGGCGCCCTCAGCTGGCGTCCCCAAGAGCGAGGCTGCGCTCTCAACAGCGTCTTACACACTCGCTGATGCGCCACATTTGGTCCAACTCGCTGAGCACGGCTGGGCTGGCGCTGCGCCAGGCTCCGGGTTCTCTGGGTGCCAGACAAGGTCCTGCGCTTCTGGCTCGAGCGCTGGGTGCCGGGGGAGGCTACCCGCAGCCGCCCTGCCGAGCCCCCAGCCCGGGCTGCAGGCGGGCGGTGCCCGGAGAAGGGGTCCGCCGGCATCTCCGGCTCTCAGGCCCCTGCAGTCTGGCCCTGGGACCTGGCGGACGTCCCGCTGGAGGACAGAGCGGTGCCCGGAGTCGCCGCATCACCGCCGACCGCTCCCACCTGCGGTCGATGCCCGGGTCCTGGGGCAAAGGCCACTCTCACTGTCCCCGTTTCAGAGTGTCGTCCCCCCACGGGCGGGGTGGGGGGATAGACTTGCCCCACCGGGGCCCGGGGGGTCACTGCCAGCCGTGACCTCTCCACCCAGGCACCAGCGTCACCCATGGACAGCTCTTCCCTCTCCTGGAGAGAAGGGGTGCTGTGGGGGCCGCAGGGAAGGAAGCCCCGGGCGGGGGAGGGGAAGGGCTGGGTGGACACGGCCACGGGGTGAGAGAAGGTGACCGTGAGTGTTCAAAGGGGATTGTCAGCCCCTGAAATTTTATGCAAAATTATGTGTTCGTGTTTGTGTGTGTGTGTGTGTGTGTGTGTGTGTGTGTGTGTGTGTGTGTGTGTCTGGGGGGAATCTATGGCTTTTCGTATTTCCTTCAAAGGGCTCTGCTATCTCACACTTACGGATTCTTACATTTTTTGCAGCAGAGACCATTTTTAAAACATAGAAGACTTACACTCTTCATTCTACACTCCTCCGTGGGCGCCTCTAACACCTGTCGGGAGCAAGAGTGAGCCCAGCAGGCAGCATCTGGGAGGCAGAGGGTTATTTTTAGAAATTGGTCCCATCTTCTAAGACTTTGGAGGAAAGAGCTCACATTTCATTTTCTTAAACAGAAGAGAAGAATCGGTGGCACTGATGGCCAGGTGGGTTAATTTTTACCACCTGGGGATACCGAGTTCATTAAAAGTTTCTATTTAGAATCACACTCCGTCCTATAAATCACGGCAGATCCTGTTTCCAGAATCCCACACACGCTGGTAGATAACTCCTGCATTTCACTGCGTGCAAATGAAACGGTGTTTTGATGACCTGTAAATCCATCCTAGTACTGTGTTTGTTAGGGACGCAACGTGACCCGCGATCCCCGGGGCACACAGGCGGGGTGCCCTCGCCCCCCACCCCCCTGTGTCTGGGCGGCCCCGCTGCTCCGGCCCAGGATCGCGGGGCTCTCTCTCCAGTCGGCTAAGTTGGCAGCTGTCCCCGGGCTTCCACACAGTGCGACCCGCCAGACGGCCTGGCGTCTCCGTCACGAGCTGGTTTGGGCCTCAGACCCCGCGTCCGAGTGGCCCGTGTGAAGATCCAGGCCCCGAGCACTGTCGCCCTCGGCTTCCCGGCCGGGGAGACACGCAGGGTGGGGAGCCGGTGTCCCGCCCAGGGCAGTGGCGTCCGAGGCGGCCCGACCGACCGGCTCTGCCGGACGCCGGTGCTCGGAACGGCCACGCCCCATGAGTGCTGAGTTCACCAAGCCCGGTGGGGAGGTGGCCTGACCTGTGTGTCCGCCTCTGGGGGGCAGGGGGGGGGGTTGGACAAGGACGCTGCTATTTCAGGAGCAAGTACGTGAGCCCGGCTGCTCTGCGCCGGGCCTGAGCCAAGCGCGGATCCCTTCTGGGACCTCAGCCCCCAGCTTTGGGGCGGGTTCCGGAATCCTCCACAGGACGCCAGGACCCAGACGGCTCCTCCAGAGTGTGCAGACACAGTGTGCGTGAGCCAGCTCCTCCCCACAGGGCAGAGCCCAAGCTGTCACCTGCGCCCTCGCTGGCCGAGTCCCTGGGCCCCGGTCCTCCAGCGTCCCCGGCTGACCACCACTGTGCCCGCCTCCCCTCCCCCTCCCGTGCTTCTCTACCAGGAGCCCAGAACGGCTTGCGCCTCGGTGACCTGAGTTAGCCAGATGGGGCCAGGTCCAGTGTCCCTCACGGACCCTCCGACTTCAGACCTGAACTGCACTCACTCCTGACCCTGACCACTGCGCTGGTGAGAACGCCTCCTTCTCCCCAGAAGGAAGTAGGGAGTGTCTGCTCAGAATCTGGAGGACCGGAAGTCCAAAATCACGTGTCTCCGCAGCTTCCTCTGGGTCCTGCTCTGCAGTTCAGGCAGAAACTAGATGTCTGCTCACCAGGGACAGAAGCCACAGGTGCCCAGGCCCGCACTTCCGCGGGCTCAGGGACACCCCAGGGGCGCAGACCCCTGGGATGGTGCGGACGCTGGCAGGTACTGCTGAGCGGGGCGTCTTTCTGTCACCAGCCAGCCCGGTGATCTCAGGCCTGTGGCAGCTTTCTGCCACCCCTGCCTGGTCTGTAAACAGAAGGACCGTACCCTCTCCATCTGCTGGTGAAAAACCGGGCAGAGGGGAGGCCAGGTTAGGACCACGTGGGGCCAGGCCCGGGGTTGTGGATGTGCTGGCCGAAGGCACAACTTCCCCAGGCCCTCCAGTGCCCCCCACGTGCCCTCCCCCCACGTGCCCTGCCCCATGACCTCCACTGTCTGCAGCCATGGGTTCCCTCTGATGTTGAGAAAAAAGAGATTTTCACATTCCAGACAGGTATTTATTACAAAACTTCGCAAACTTTACAGGTGACATTAAGACACAGTAAATCCAGTGAACACAATCGCCAGATAGCAGGTTTGAAGGGATCAGTTCTTCCTGACCTTAAAGGTTAAGAAACCAACATGGATGCAAACGCCTGACAGTGCGTCTGGCGAACCCCAAGGCCCAGTGTCCCCCGGAGGATCTGATGCACACTCGTGACCCCAGGATGGGCCCTTCCCTGCCCCCCGCCCCGGGACCCACCCGTGAAGGACAGTGGTCAGACGGGCCATGGGCAGTTTGCCTCCATGTCGGCCACCCCTTCCTGGAGCCAAGGCTAACTGGGCCGAGAGCAAACGTCCCTTCCGTGCTGCCTTTCCCTCATGACGGGCTCGTGGCCTCAGCCCGAGCTGCGGGCTCACTCCCAGCACCGCGCCTGGGGAGGCGAACAAGTTTGGGTTACAATCCAATTTCTTCCCATCTGAATTGTTGGACTGACTCCGCACATTCGGACCCTGTGGCTTGCGTGGCGTGCGGGGAGCCAGGAGTCCCTTCCTGGGGCTAGTGGTAGTCAGAGGTTCCGGGAGCTGGGAGCCTGCGCTGCAGGATGAGTGGCCGGCGTGGGCTGGGAGAGCCGGCGGCCAGCCCAGCCCCGGGACACCAGCGCTGTCACGGAGGAGTCTCTGTCACTGGCCCCGCTGGTCTCAGAGAGTCCTAAAGGGTCTGAAGCATCCTCAGGGGGCCCTGCTTACAAGGCAGAAGCTCCAAGACCCACAGAGGCCGAGCTGCCCGTTTGGTGGCCGAGAAACCTCCTAACAGGTGAAGCCGGGCTCCTGGCCTGCCGCGTCCTATTCTCTCCCAAACTGTCGGCCACCAGATCGCCGAACCTTATGCTGACCCGACAGCCCTCCAGCAGGCCGGCCACCAGATCGCCGAACCTTATGCTGACCCGACAGCCCTCCAGCAGGCCGTCAGACGCCCTACCCCCCCCTCCCCCCACTCCTTGGCCCAGCCCAGCATGTGGGCTCAGGCACTTGCCTTTAGCTCCACTTCCTCAAACGTTTTGTGCTGAATAAATACCTGAGCTCGCTAACAGTGGCTGAGGAGAAGTATGAACAAGATCCAAACCTATCTCAACCAAAGGAGGAAAACCAAGTGACCTCAGTCCCTTCTCCAGGCCGGGCGTCGGCCACAGTCAGAGCAGAACCACCGCCCGCAACAACGCCCCCAGGTTCACCGCCCAGCCCGGCTTCACTGGCCCCGGAATGTCAGCGACAGCATGAATCATAAAACTGTGAGGCCCAAGAGGAGACCTCAGGACTTGAGACCGTATCTCAGAGCAGCACCTGTCACACATCCCTGTGCCCCGGCCCCGGGACCGCGGTGGGGCAGATTCCGAGTCAGTGTTCCCGACCAGCTCGCGGCGATGCCGGCCAGAAGGACACCAAGCTGGGGGACAGAGTGGGCCGTGGGCTGGCGGCTCGCGGCCCAGAACAGGAAGGTGCAGGAACTCTCCGAGCTGCGTCTTCAGACCAGGGGCCCCGGGGACCAGGACGCATGAGTGGGCCGTCCCCTTCCCGTAATGGCGGCAAGTTCAAGGTAGACAAGAGGACATGGAGCTTACATGACACATAAGTGACCTGGAAAATGCTGACCCGCCCAGGCCAGCCCTCAGGACCCGTGTGACTCCTGGCTCAGCAGAACTCTGAGGGCCAACTGTGGGCCCCAAGCGTGAAGAGTGCCGTGCTATGACCCATAAAACCCTTCCTGCTTCAGAAGCTCAGCATTTCATGAATCACTGGGAGCAAAGCTGCTGTCAGCCTCACCTAGAGCTGGCTCGGGCTTTATGGGGCCACGCCTCACCCCGCAAGGGGCCTGGGAGACAGGAAGGTGATATGCGGCCCTTTCCCCCAAGCTTGGGATCTCGGGATGCACAGCACGGTCCGAATGCTGGAGAGCACCCCTGGGAGGTCATAACACCTTCTAGAAATAGCACTTAGCACAAAACACTCCTCGAATTACTCCATCCACTCCCGGCAGGCCGGGGCCACCTCCGAGGAAGGCGGAGGCCACTGGGTGGCTCTCATAGAAGGTCTCGGTGCTCTGGAGCGCCAGAGACCTTGGTAAAGTTGATTAGGTTTCAGTCGAGTCAAATATGTCATTAATTGTTGTCATTGCTTATTTCCATTAGTGGAACATCACGTTCATTTTACTGGTGAAGTCCTCCCACTGTTTGGCGTGAGGTGGACGCCCTGGAGCCACCTGACGACATGAGATGCAGGAAGGGCCTTTGCCTCCACGTCGCACAACGGAATCGCTGTCCCCCGCCATGGGACTCAGCTGGTCCCCAAGGTCGGGCAGCACGTGGCGGGGGGAGGTCTGGGGCTGTCCCTTCCACAGTCAACAGGGGCCTGGCACTTGCTCCCACAGACCTGGCACCCCTTCCGTCCCAGGGAGAGCCTCGTCACCAAGCAGGTTTCCCCGGGTCACCCGTTCATCCGCAAGCGCTGGTTCAGTCCCCACCCGGGCAGCTCGCGGTGGAGGAGCACGCAGCCCCGCCCCTCGAGAGGCGATTAGGAGCACGCAGCCCCGCCCCTCGAGAGGTGATTAGGAGCACGCAGCCCCGCCCCTCGAGAGATGTATCATGGGGGGGGGGGGCAGTTAATTACCCAGGGTTACGCAAGGCTGAGCGAAATAAACGCTTTAATAAATGAGTAGATGGCGTGCGGCGGGGATGCGGGCACAGCACCCAGACCTGAGGCAGCGTCAGGGCTGAGCTGGCGTCCAAATGGCTTCAAGGCACCCTGGGCACAGACGGGCCAGAGGGGCTGACCCAGATCGGGAGCTCCTGCCCATCTTCCCCTTCTTGTGCAGCCGGGTGACACCTTACGGTGTTCAAACACTCCAGTGACGTTTAAAGATACGATGCCTGGTGGCGTCTGCCGCCCCCTCGCCCTCATCCGGTGCCCCTCGCCCTTGACCCGGTGCCCCTCGCCCTCACCCGGTGCCCCTCGCCCTCGACCCGGTGCCCCTCGCCCTCACCCGGTGCCCCTCGCCCTCACCCGGTGCCCCTCGCCCTCATCCGGTGCCCCTGGCCCTCGACCCTCGACCCAGTGCCCCTCGCCCTCACCAGGTGCCCCTCGCCCCTTAGAACAAGCCTTTGCCTCAGGTGTGCCCGGCTCTCTGTGTTCGTGTGAATGAAAGCAAACAGCTCATTCTTTCCCTCTCCCCTTGATATGCATTTCTGCTTTTTTCTTTGCATCGTATTCTTTTTTTTATTATTTTTAAAAAATGATTTATTTGGGGGCGCCTGGGTGGCTCAGTCAGTTAAGCATGTGACTTCGGCTCAGGTCATGATCTCATAGCTTGTGGGTTCAAGCCCCATGTCAGGCTCTGTGCTGACAGCTCAGACCCTGGAGCTGCTTCAGATTCTGTGTCTCCCTCTCTCTCTTCCCCTCCCCTGATCACTTGCTTGTGCATGCTCTCTCTCTCTCTCTCTAAAAAATAAAATTAAAAAAAAGGTTATTCTTGAGAGTGGCAGGGAGGGCAGAGAGAGAGGGAGACACAGAATCTAAAGCAGACTATAGGCTCTGAGCTGTCAGCACAGAGCCCAACACAGGGCTCGAACTCATGAACTGCGAGATCATGACCTGAGCCGAAGTCAGATGCTTAGCCGACTGAGCCCCCAGACGCCCCTCTTAGCATCGTTTGAAGATCTTTCTGTCCCGGTACATACAGCTCTTCCTTACTCTTTTCTGACACCCACATGTTTTCCAAGCAGCCCCAGAGGGACCGACCCTTCACTCACAGCCGGGCCACGGCGAGTGACATCGTCCATGAGTCATCTGCAGGTGCGCTTGCGTCGAGGCCAGCGGAGCTGGGTGCTGGCCAAGGTCCCTGCACCTGCAGTTCTGGCAGGGGGCTCGGTTCCCGCCCTGGGCACCGGGCCTTTCAGGCCCGCACCTGCACGTGTGACAGCCCCTCCTCCACAGCCTCCGAGACAACGGCACCCTCAACCCTCTGCGCCGTCTGCCCGTCTATAGGCGAGACCCCGAGTCCCCACTGCCCACGACACTTCTCTTACTGGGAATGACGGACAGCCACGGAGATGCGTGTTCGTAGGGGAGAGATCACTGGGTCTCTCACCCCACCCACACCTAAATCCCCGATGTCACAAGTCGGACGTGAGACAGCACGGACACATCCCACTCGGCAGCCACGGGACGTCTCCTCCCTGATGAAGATCAAGCGGGCAGGTATTCGAGGAGCACGGGGCTGTCTCCACCGCAGACGTGAGATCTGGCCCCGGGAGGCCCCGAGGACCCGCAGCTGGGCCAGCCGCACAGACTGTCTCCGGGGGACACCGGTCGAGTCTCCTGAGGGCCACGCTGGCGTGAGGAAGCCGTGGGAGCCGCGCTCGGGACGGCCCTCCTCTGGGGCTGGGGTCCTCAGGGGCCCCCGGTCGTGCCTGTGCAGGGACACCTGCCACCCCACGCACGGACTGCAAAGCCTCAGCGTGGCGCTGGGACCTGCCGCGACAGCCACCAGAGGCACAGGCTCTCCTCTGGGACACCTGCCCCGGGGGAAGGCAGGCCGAGGCTGGCACCGGCGGTGGGATCCGGGTGCTGGGTTGAAGGACACGGATTATTTTTAACTGGATCAAAATGGGGCAAAGGGGGCGTGGCCACAGGGCTGGGCCTCAGGTCAGGCAGCCTCGGTGGTGCCACAGGCCAGGTCCTGGCGGAACTGGGCACTGGCTCTGGTGGTTGGTCCGTGGCTATCTGCTACCTCCAATGTGGCCAGGCGGGGCCGGTGAGGACCTGAGGTCACAGCTGTGTCCCCAGGTGGGCTGCCAGCCTCCTTGGTCCCAAGACCACAGCCTTCCCCAGGGACCCAGCACCTGCCTGCCCTCGGGGACACCCCAGACGGCAGAGCCCATGACAGGCTCCACTAAGGCTTCAGCTGATGATGAGTTACACGCTCAATGAATGAGCAGGGGAGCCCCCCAGGGGTCCCTCTCTCCTGCTGGCCCTCCTGCGGCCCCCGAACTTCCCTTCCAGCAGCCGCCCACGCCCCAGAACCAGCAGCCGACACGGGGGTGGGGGAGCCCGATGTGAGTCCTACGGCCTCCGCGCCCCCACTTGCACAGACACGGTGCATCACCTCGAAGCAGCCCTGCTCCCCTGTGTCCCTGTCTGAGCCACCAGGACCCTCCCGTTCCAGCTCAGGCTGCCACTCACGAGTCCCTGACCTTGGCCAATAGGCCTTCCCAGTCTCTTGCCTCATCTGTAAAATTGGGAAAATGTCTACAAGATCTTCCACAGATTATATGCGATCATCACTACAGACGCCGCCGGACAGACTGCGAAGTGAGCAGATGAGAATAACAGGTTGGGGTGCGTGGGGGGGGAGGGTGGCCCCGGCTGAGCCCTGGGGCGTTGCCGCACCTCTGGTGCCTCTGACCTCGGGCGGGGATCGTCGTGTTAGGGGGAGGGGCTCTCAGCTGGGATCCGGAGTTCTGAGATGCCCACTGGGCATCGGAGTGGAGGGAGAGGCCCAGGAGGCAGCGGCGGGGAGAGTCTGAGTTGGGCGCAGGGGACCGCTCAGAGCTGCACTGGGAGTCACTGGTGTGGAGCCCAGAGCTCTGTGCAGGGAGGGGCCAGGACTGCTGAGCGGCCCCCAGACACTAAGCGGTCAGGGAAGGAACCCCCAGGGGAGGCCGAGAGAGCGTGACCTGGGAGGTGGTGAGGAGCAGGAGAGGGCTGGACGGAGGGCGGTGAGCTGTGCGGGCCAGCGGTCCGAAGACGGACAGAGGCAGGAGCCGGTGCACAGGCCCCACTGAGCACCCGGGGGCCAGGCCGGGCTGAGGGCGCCAGACGGCACTCAAGTCTGCTGCAGGGGTGAAGGGAAATGGGGTCCCCACAGGGCCAGCTGGGTAATTTGTTCCAGAAGGAGACACTGCAGTTTGGCACAGTTCCAGAGACGTTACCCCCCTCCCCCGCCCTGCACAAAGAACCCAGATAGTCGGGACATGTGGGCCCTCCAGCAGGAGCGGGGCCTGGGGCCCTCTGAGGATGTGAGGAGCCGTCCCTGGGCCAGAACGCGGGGCCACCGGCACCCGGACGGCGGAGAAACGGCTGTCACCGTGCATGACAGGTGGCTCTGCTCTGGGCCTTGATTGCGGTTTTACAGGTTAGTTTCCATTTTAACGTGCCACTTCCCCTTCCCACTTCCCAGCCCGAGAGAGGAGGTCACTGCTGCCCCCACGGCCCGTCCCCCTCTCCGCCTCCGCTGGGCAAGCAGAGCTCACAGTCCGCACAGCCTGAGGAACATCTCCAGGTCCGGAACCCCCACCCGGGACGGTCCCCCTCTGCTTTCCATTCATGCAGCCAACGCCCGAGCAGCCGGAGCCAGTTCACTCATGCCCCCTGCCCGCTCCGACTCCACTCCCACGTCCTGCCCCTGCAGGCTCCGACTCCGCCCCCCACCTCCTCCCCCTGTCCATTCCGACTCCGCCCCCACATCCTCCCCCTGCCAGCTCCGATATGGCAGCCAGTCGCCACGGTGAACACGAGAACCACAAACACATAGCAGACACCGTGTTCCAAGCACTTCTCACATATTAACTCACTTAGTCCTCACAACAGCCGTGTTCTCATGGTAGTTTTACAGTCGAGACCATGAGGCGGGTGAAGAGTCCCCCCAAAGCCACATGTTGCGTGTTGGGGACAACAGGCTTCAGACCCAGGGAGTGAGGCTGGCTCCCTGGTACTGACCTGCCTCTCTCAGCCCGGAGCATGGGGTCCGTCCGTCTGTCCATCCCCCTGACTGGACGCCTGTCATTGACAGACCTTGGGTCAGGCGCTGTTGGGAACAGGGTGGAGGAGGGCCAGCGAGGAGAGGAGGCGTCCACTACCGCGTCCCTAGCACAGGCCCTGGGCGCGGGCGTGTGGACGTGTGACGTGAGCTGGGACAGGCCAGGGTCCGTCTCCTGCCTCCGCGTCCCGTTGACCGCACCGCTGACCCCTTCTCTGGGCCATCCTCGTCCTCATCCCCCCTAGCCCCCCCACCCCGTCTCCGCACCACAGACCACCGTTCCAGCCCCCGGGAAAGCTTTTCTTCTCCCCAAACTTCACCATCAGTCCAACATCGCTGCACTTTGCCAAGGCGTAAACTTCATTTATAGACGGGAACTAATTGGATTTTCTGTGATAAAGTATCCAAACCAGACTGACAGGAGGGCTCGATCGTATTGACTGGCGGTGATAGGCCCAAGCACATGCAGCCTTCCGCAGCCCTGGCGGTGCGCCTGGGACGGGGGACACGCACTCCGGCTCTCGTGTGACCAGGATGGTGACACGTCTCCGCTTGTGTCGCGCCAGCGTAACCCTGCACGCCAGCAAGCAAGCCGCTGGCAGCAGAGCGCCAGCACCGGGCGTGGCGGGGCCTGTGCGGTCCCATCTGGAGCGGAGCGAGGAGGACAGCTTCAGTCCACCGACGATTCGCAGGGTTTTCAAATACCACCGTTAAACACCTTCTTAAACGGGAGTTCCACAAAGCCACGCCCACCGCTCCTAACTCCTTGTTGGGCTCTGTCTGCTTTAAGCTTCCGTGAAGTCGCTAGGAGAGAACATAGCTGCAGACCAAAAACCAGGATGAAAGGAACAGAGAGGGATCTAGATTTCAATCCGGATTTTAAATTAAAGACACCGCTTAGAGCACCCTGTTCATTGCACTTCGCGTCTGATCATCTGCAGGGTCTAGGTGCGCACTGGGTCGGCGTGGGCCCCGATGCATAGTGGCAGCTAGTGTATTAAGTGCTCTGATCGCAGTTAGTGCTGCGCACTGATACCCATGGTCTTCTCTTCTCTTTCTAGAACCTGGAGCACTGGCCTTGCTGACCTCTCGAGGTGACCACAAGCAGGCCGTGGCCGTGGGCATGTGCACGGTCTGTACAGAGCATTGAATGACCACCGCTTTCCCCTGGCCACTGGGTTTGCCAGCCCTCCAGACGAGGGGAACACAAACCCAGAGGACGCACTGTTGGTGCCCCATGGACACGCAGACGGGGTGAAAACCAAGATGTCCGGCTCCCGGATTCTGCAGCACCAGACACTCTACCCTAATAAAATCACCTCCCATGTGCTGGGCACTGTTCAAAAACCTTTAGCTGAAGCAACCTTTTTTTTTTTTAATGTTTATTTATTTATTTTGAGAGAGACATTGCGAGCAGGGGAGGAGCTGAGAGAGAGGGAGACAGGGAATCTGAAGCAGGCTCCAGGCTCCGCACGGTCAGCACAGAGCCTGACATGGGGCTTGAACTCACAGACCGTGAGACCATGACCTGAACTGATACCCAGAGTTGGACACTCAACCGCCTGAGCCTCCCTGGATCCCCTGAAGCAACTCATTCTGTCCCCAGAGCAGGCCTTGCTGCTTCTTCCTGGTTGACAGATGCATAAACGGAAGCACACGTAGAAAGTACACTAAATGGAACTAAAGTTCATGACGCCCTACGCCACGGACTTTTAATGACGTAAGTCGTTTTATAAAAATCAGATTCCATTTTTGCGGCCTTGAATACGCAGGCAACAACTGCTTCTGATAGCGGCCTGCTGTTGCTACCGGAAACGGGACGCGGACCACGCCCCTCGTCAGTAGGCGTGGCTCGCTTGCGTGTCCCGGAGTCGTCAGAGGACCCTGGGGTCCGCGGGCCACCTCCTGCTCTGGGCTCGCAGCTGCGTCGGCCTCACGGGGCCGCGTTTGAGAGTCTTGCTTGCCCGGCCACCCATAGTCATCAGCTTGTGACAACAGCAGGGCTCGGGCTGCCCTTCTGGAAACCCGAGGGTCCCCGGCGTGGGGACCGCAGAGGAAGAGAGGTGGTTGCCCCCAGCCCCCCAGGGCACCTCTGCTTCCTGGATTCACAGACCGGGTTTCTGTTTTCTGTCTTATGTGAGGAAACACGTGAGTGGCCTTCGTAAGGCGGGAGCCCGCTGGTGTGAAACAGGCCCGGGCCAGGGAGTCACACGGGGCGGGGCTGTGTTCCCACGTCGCTCCCCCCGGGCCGTGCGACCTCGGGCACGTGTGATCTTCCCCGCAGCCTTCGGTTCCTCGGGAGCATGAGCCGCAGGAGGCTAGCCACGTGTGCCCGGAAGGTGGGAAGTCACCCAGCCCCCTCGTGGGCTGCGAGGGCTGGCCGGGTGCCAGCCGCCACTGTGGGACGTGGCAAGTGGACGCCGTTTTGGAGGCTGGTTAGCAGAGAGCTCGCGTCACCTCCCCACGTGAAAAGGAGGCAGAATAGGAGATGACTTCTCTGTCGCGTCACCTGGTTGCTTGTCTTGGAAAGGTTTGCCTATCTTCTCACCCAGCTTCAGGCAGCAGAGATGGGAGCGGGTCACTGACAGATTTCTAATACGACACGTGTCAGTCTGCAGCACTGGCTGGTTTTTCTCTCCATCCCAACCGATTTCAAATTCCGTATGATCGCGAATGTCGTGTCTTCAAAGCAACCCACTGGCCCTGGATGTCTGAATGCATCGCACACTCAGTCTCTCGGAGAAAGTCCTGTGCCCCGGGCTGCCCCTCCAGGCTCCAAACCCCCGCAGAAGCGCCGGACCCAGACGAGGTCCGAAAATACACGCCCGCCGGCCTCAATTAAGGCGAACAGTCTGTGCAAGGAAACCAGCCAAACGGGATCGGGAGTTTCTACTGGTCTTTTCACAAGGACAGCAGTGCCTGCGCGGGGCAGGGGCAGAGCGTCCCGCCTTGCAGAACTCGACCCCGGTCCCCATCCCTTCAGATGGGGCCAGTCAGCCGGCTTCATTTGTCACCAGAGCAGGGGGTGAGCGTCGTGTGGCGAGAATCCTAAGGCCCATGGCCAGGCATCCGCTGCCCGGCAGAGATGGGTGCAGGGCCACATGGAGGGCTTAAAAATAATAATAATTCATTTAAATTCTAGTTAGCTAACATACAGTGTAGGATTGGTTTCCAGAGTAGAACCCGTGATTCACCTCTTACATCCACACCCAGTGCTCATCCTAGCAAGCGCCCACCTCAGTGCCCACCCCCCACCCACCTCCCTCACCACCCTCAGTCTGTTCTCTGTATTTAAGTCTCTTATGGCTTGTCCCCCTCTGTATCTGTATTCATCTTACTTTTCCTTCCCTTTCCCTATGTTCATCTGTTTTGTTTCCTAAATTCCACATGAGTGAAGTCATATACTTGTCTTTCTCTGACTAATTTCACTCAGCATAATACCCTCTAGTTCCACCCATGTCATTGCAAATGGCAGGATTTCATTCATTTTTTATGACCAATATTCCATCGTGTACAGATACCACATCTTTATCCATTCATCAGTCATTGGACATTTGGGCTCTTTCAGTACTTTGGCTGTTGTCGATAGCACAGCTAAAACCATTGGGGTGCACATGCACCTTAAAATCAGCACACCAGTATCCCCTGGGTAAATACCTAGTAGTGCAGTTGCTGGGTCGTAGGGGAGTTCTAGTTTCAATTTTTTGAGGACCCTGCACACTGTTTCCCAGGGCGGCTGCACCAGTGTGCATTCCCACCAACAACGCAAGAGGGTCCCTCTTTCTCTGCATCCTCGCCCATCTGCTATTTCCTGTGTCCCGTCACCCAGAGGCAGAGCTGGTCAGAACAAGACGAGTGACCGGATGCCGCCTGAAGACCCCGCCCAAATCCGACCCTTCAAGGTGATCGGAGTCTCGTATTCCTCCCCTGCCGCCCGCGGCTCCTCCGGGGGGGCCAGCTCGCCGTTGTGGGGAGGGGCCCCCCCCGCTCCGGAAGGGACTGGCCAGAGTCTACATGTCGCTGACTAAACTTCATCCTTCCTGGAGACCCGGGCCCCCTTCTCCAGGGGAGGGTCTCCCCGACTGTCCCCAGGCTAAGGCCCGCAAGTCCCTCTACGTGAGCTTTCCCGCTGCCACCTCAGCCTTCCACCGGCCGCTGTGCAGGCTGTTCCGACCACGGGAACCCACCGCTCGCTCTCCCGCAAGGACCAGTGTCGATGTCATTCTTCTCACGCCCGAGAGGGGGGGCGGCGCGTCCTGCTTGGCTGGCTCAGGCGGAGCAGCCTGCGTCGGGGGCTCAGTCCCAGGCCCTCCTCCCGCCTCGTACTTCCAGTGCCCGCTGTGGGCTCTGCTATTGACCTGGCAGTCCTCACTGGCGTGGACTGTTTACGTGAGGGTACGGGCATCTTCAAGGAAGAGATGGATGGATGAGTGATAAATCATAAAATAGATCCCCCCTCGTTCTCTAAACTGTGTGATTATTCCATAAACGTGTGTTTATACGTAACCATTTACCCAGATGTATGAATTATAGCACAAACCGTTCATCAATCATTCTAATAATTTCCAAATTATTGACAGGCGTCTGGAGGTGGTGGCCTGACTGCTGGCTGGCCCGAGGGCCCCCGAAGATGCCGCAGCCTGGGCCCGGATCTGACACGGGGACCCCGCACTGCTTCCAACAACGTCCTTGGTGACGTCGTGATCGGCGGCTCCTCTCCATCCCGAAGTTCTTTGGCGTCACTGATGTTGTTCGGGGCGCAGAAGCCCGTGTCAGCACCTGCCACTCCGGCCCCAAGGACACGCCAACATTCCAGCCCTCCTGCTGCCGTCTGACACTTTGCATGCCCCGTGTCTCCACCGTTCAACGACATCACGAACTCTGACGATCGCGTTGTCGTGTCTAATTAGCCGGCCGCGTTTCTCTATCTAGAGAGCCTCTCACGTCCTTCACCTAGTTTCAGAATCCCAAAAATGTAAAAACATTAACATTTATTTTATTTTCTTAGGTTTTCAAATTAAACCACAAGTGCCTTTTCACATAATTTATTAGACAAGCGGGTCACATCTCCTCTCGGAATAGCTACTTCATATTTCATTGCAAATCTCACATCTCATTGCTTCCCTTGAAGATTGTCTTCCGCTTTCCCTTCAAAGACTCATTTGTTTATTTTATATATTCATTGACTCAAAACGTAGTTACGATCATCCGCCAGGGGCAAGGTGCTGTTCAGGCGTGCGGGATGCCTCATCCATGCTGTCAGCCACAGTAATGACCGCGCTCTCTGCCCGGAGGGGCTCACAGTGGAGAGGAAACAAAGGAAACACTGAGCAGGGCAGGAAAGGAAATGTGCGTGTAAAGGAGGCAAAACTCCGAGCGGGGAAGGGGCTCCGGGCAGGACCCGCCTGCAAGAGGACCCGTGCGGCGCTCTCCATCCTGCCGCCCCAGCGGCTCGACTCTCCGGGGACGCTCGGGCCAGCGCTGCACCTCTGCTGCAGAGTGTGTTTATGGAAGCCAGTCTTCGAGCGTCTAACCTCCCCCGCTGCTCGCTGTTTAGACGGGACACTGCACCATCCGGTTACACATCAAGATTCACACGTCCTTCCGATCTCATCACACACGGTGCTTAGTCCTCTCTGCTATGGCCTTGATGCACAAAACAGGTATAAAGCTTTTTAGGAAAAGATATAAGGTGATCAATTTACCTATTTTATTATTTCATCCAGATATAATCAAATGTCATCTTGGACAATCTAAATTAAAACATCTGGAAATTTTTATGAAAATTTGGTCGATATGACATACCTTCTCCTTACAATTATAATTAAATTGCAACTACATTGTAATTATAATTACGTGGACTCGGCTTACACGTTCCCGATGTGTTTTACTTAGGAAGAGTTCCCACTGAAATCTTCTAAGTAATTCTGCTCAAGCACTAACAATAATGGCCCACATGTAGCTACGGGAACCCCTTCAGAACGCAGGGACTCAACCAGACCACTCAACTGTCTTCAAAGTCCGTGTTTTGCACTTCAAATGCATTATTACAATATTCTTAAATGAAAGAGATGAAGCATGACCCATAACGGTAATGGTTGAAATTTTGCTGCCTTGGTCTGTAAGTTTTCGCAAAAGCTGTTTTCACATTTCAGTAGGAACCTGGTTTCCATCAGCAGCCTCGACATCCAGATCACAAGGAACCCCCTCCGTCAATGTGACTGTTTTCAAGTTCTAGTAAATTTCACGTCTACAATGCCTGATTCCTTTTAGCCACACAGTAGGTGGTATTAAAAGATCATGATAGTACTTTCTAAAGGTTTTTCTTTTGCTTTATCAACATCTTTTCATAAAAATTTTCCTAAGTTTTTAATATTTCAAATGCTTATTATATGAAACTAACTCATGATATGTAAAACTTTTCATTAATTATTACAAATGTTCTTTGCATAAACCAGGAGCCTTTAGCAGAACTTGATTATCCTTGTGCTAAAATATATACATGATTAACATTTCCATTTTTTTAAGTTTATTTATTTTGAGAGAGTGAGAGAGAGAGCGAGCACTAGTTGGGAGAGGCAGAGAGAGGCAGTTTCCAGGTGAACCTGCACAGTGTTTTACGTCTAAGAGAGCAAGGCGGTGGTCCCCCCCCCCCCCTGCGGGCTCCTGAACCACCACCTCAGAAGCCCAGCCCAAGGCTCGTCCGGGACCCAGCAGGCCTCCACGGCCTGGTCTCTGCCGTCTGTCTCCGGGCCGGGGCCAGACTGCCTGTGCGGTTGTAGGCAGGGACTTGCTGGCGGTTCCCAGGGGGCCTGGGCCCGGTTCTCTTCCTCGCGTCTTAGGTCAACAAATCTCCTGACTGCTCTACCCAGTTTCCTGCTTTGAATGTTTTGAGGTGGGGGCACCTGGGGGGCTCGGCTGGGTAAGCACCACCCCTTGACATCTGCTCAGGTCACAATCTCATGGTTTGAGTTCAAGCCCCAAGTGGGGTTCTGTGCTGATAGTGCAGAGCCTGCTTGGGATTCTCTCCCTCCTCCCTCTCTCTCTCTCTGCTCCTCCCCCATGCTGGCTTGCTCTCTCTCTCTCAAAATAAGTAAATAAACTTTAAATAACTGGATGTTTTGAGGATAAAGGAGAAAATGTATATGAAGTGTCTGGTCCATCTTGAGCACTCAGCAGACTTGAGTTTCAAGCAGAGCTCGGGAACGACTCAGGATTTCCCACGTGGGTGTCAGTGCTGCTCAGGCCGGTGCTGTTTCCATCTGTCCAGAGAGCAGAGCCCCGGGTCCTCCCTGGCACTGCCTACCCCTCCCCGCCCCTGCCCCTCCTGCACCTCCCCCACTCCTGCCCCACCCTTCCCCCCCGGCCCATGCGTTAGGTCGGCTGCAAACCTGGTCATTTCCTTCCTTTGATTTTCCCTTTAAAGGCCAGAATTCAGTCTGTTTCCTACTAATTAGGAGTCTGATCATCCTATTTAGGTAATTTTTTTTAATGTTTATTTTTGACAAAGAGAGAGAGAGAGAGAGAGAGGAGTAGGGGGAGGGGCAGAGAGAGAGGGAGACAGAATCTGAAGCAGGCTCCGGGATCCAAGCTGTCAGCACAGAGCCGGATGCGGGGCTCGAACCCACAAACCATGAGATCATGACCTGAGCCGAAGCTGGACGCTTACTGACTGAGCCCCCCAGGCGCCCCCAGTTCAGGTATATTTTAATCAGGGTGCTGTCTCTCTTCTTCCTTCTGGTACTCTCGTGGACAAGCTCCCACCATCCCAGCAGAAGAATACAAAGCCAAGCCGTGGCTGGTTAACTAGGGAACTTGCTGCTGACCTGGCCGTCGGACTGGCGAGCACTGCGATTCTTACGCAGACTCAGAGCTTCCTGCAGCCTCTCTCGACCGTCTAAATGTTAAGACGCATGGTATCGGAGCCACACTATGCCTTCCCCACGTACCCAGGTCCCAGACTGGTCCATGAACAGGGAACGACATAGTTCTGTAAACGGTGGAGTGGGAAAACCTTTTCTGAGAAATACAGAGAATCGGGTTTTCCAAGCGGGGAGGGATTCCGGGTCTGAATGCCGAGGACCCACATCCCAAGGAGGAGGGATGGAGGATGACCACTCCCAAGATCAGGGGCAAAGGGAGGCCAGGAGCCAGTGCTGGGGGCCCGGAGCAATGGAAGGCATTTCTGGGGAAATGGAAACAGGTAACATGCAGCTTCAGGTCGAGAATGTAAAAATATCCACCGCAAAGAAATGCACGTGGACTCGGTCACCAGCTGTGAGACTCACCTCCTGCCCAGCCCAGCTGTCCGTTGACTCTCATCTGGAAGCAACCTGCTCCCAGTGAACCTGCGCCTGGTCGTCGGGGTCTCCCACAGAAGGTCTCTGCCGTGGCTTCCTCTGCGCCTTGCCGCCCCTCCCCCTCACTACATGGGGGCCTCTTACCTCCAGCTCTTTCCCTACAACCTCACTTTATGTGCCGGCCAATAAAACCAGGACATACAGACCCAAAACACGCAAAGGAAGCACGTGCTTGTCTAAAGCAACCTTCCTCACAGTCGACGGCACACCCGAAGCCATGCTGTGAGATCAGGTGACGCCAGCTTTAACTGGCGACAGCGTGGCCACGAAGCAGGCACGGTGTCCGACCCTGTCATAAACACCATCAAGCAAAGCCCCGCCTCTGGGCCAGCTGCTCCTGATCCGGAGGGGACGCTGGTCACGCCCTCGGGACTGTGCTCTCCTGCAGATGCCTTTCGTCCCCAGCTCCCTCAGCCCCAGGCAGGTGAGGTGACGGCTGCAGGCC
>NC_043706.1:143725820-143735598 GCF_006229205.1 Suricata suricatta
CGAGTGCACCTGCTCCGGTCCCGTGTGTCCCGGGGAGGGGGGGAGGGCCGCCCAGGACGGCAGGGCCCCCTGCGGGCAGACCGGCTTTGCTGCCGGTTTTGGTGAGGAACGAACTGCGTGGCCCCGGCCGCCGGCACCGCTGGAAACAGGCTCCCCACGAACGCTGGGGGCGCGGGCCCTCCCGGCTCCGGGCGCATGGCCTCTGCCTCCGCACCCCGTCCTTCCTTGAGTCTTCAGAGGAAAGCAGAGGACCCGCGTGGCCGATCCGAGTAGCGACACGCTGCACGCTGGGGGGGAGGGGGCTGGGGGAGAGCTGTCGAGCCCTGGAAGAGGCTGCTGCTCCCGCCGGGCACTGAGGGCAGGGGCGCGGACACGGTGGGGGGGGGGGCGGTAAGGTGTGAGCGAGCGAGCGCGGAGTCCCTGTCGAGCACCTGATGGTGCAGAGCCTGGGGAATGCGACGTGACTCCAACGGGGACACCCACCGGGAGGGTCGAGTGGCTGCAGGATGACCTCGCCTCTGGTGCCCCGCCCCCTCCGCACACCGGCATGTGGCCGTTGGTACAGACGCACTTAGGAGGGGTGTGAACTGTACCCCCTCGCAGCGGGCGCCCCCTGAGGGCACGGCGGACCAGTGTCCCGTGTCCCGCGGGGCAGAGCCTCGGCCAGCGCCAGCTCGGTGGCCCCACGGGGCGCATCCCCTGACGGAAGGAAGAGCATCTCACGGGGCACCACCCGTTTGAACCTTCCCGGATTCTGGGGCTCCAGTTTTAATTATAATTACATAGAAAATTACAAAAATTCAGGGAGGAGTGCTCCTCGCGGGGTACAGAAGCAGCCACGATCCACACATCTGTCCACAAGGCGCGTCCGCCCTCCGTCCTGCGGGCCGGGACGCCGGGCATCCGGGCGGCTAACCGCCGGCGGGGCCTGGGGAAGCCCTGACTGCACTGCGGGCTGGTGAGAAGACCCGAAGCCCACCCGCCAGGGGCCACCCCAGCCCCTCAGGGGGGCGGCCCACAGGGCTGATCCCTGGCGCCACACCCCGCACTCATGGGGCCTCTGCGGGCTGGCCTCTGGGACAACCCCCACTCTTTCCCGATTCCCCCAACGATCTGATCTCAAGTGTTTGTTTCTGTGGTTCAATTTTATGTCAGTCAGGGTTCCCCCGAGAAGCAGAACCAACAGGATATACATTGAGAGAGAGAACACAAGACTTGAAGGAGTTGGTTCCGGTGACTTGGGGAGCAGGCAAGTCTGCAACCTGAGGAACAGGCCGGCAGAGGCCGGAGACCCGGGAACAGGTGATGCCAGAGGAGTCTGGAGCCCATCTGGAGGCAGAATTCCTTCTTGGGAAACCTGTCTTTGCTCTCAAATCCTTCAACTGATTGTATGCCGCCCACCACATTAATGCGCTTTCCTCAGGTTGACTGGTTTAAATGTGAGTCTACGCAGCACCCCCTCAGGGGCACGTGTTTAAACAAACGCCTGGTCTTCATAGCCTGGCCAAGTTGGCATGCAAAGGTAACCACCACAAAGCTTCATGTTCTTCATTCCCTTTACCGTGGCATCCGTTACTCAAGCTCTGTGTCTCTGCCTCTGGGGCAGGGCTTACCCACAGCCCCTTCCCTCCCGCCCTCTCCTCAGCCTGCCCCACGCCCCCCGGTACCAACTGCTGCTCCCACGGAAGCCCTGTACCTGTTCTGACACACACATTACCTCCTGCCACATTAACAAGCCCCCCTCCAGACGCTCACAAGCCTTCCTCTCTCCTAGCGGGCAGGTCTCAAACCCCGGGGCCCGGGACCCATTTACACCTTAACAAGCGTAGAGGACCCCAGAGGTTTCCTTATGTGGGTCATTTCTATAATACTGACAGTATTTGAAATTAAAACTGTGAAGTATTCAAATGATGTATTCGTTCCTTTAAAAATAAAAGGGACCCCATTTCACATGAACATAAATAACACTGTTTTGTAAGAACATGTCTTTTCCAAAACAAAAAAGTGATGGTGAAAAACGGATCAGAAAACTGTATGTCTGCACATATCTTTAACGTCAGGCTCACCGAGGGGGAAGCCAGACTCGGGTCTGTTTTGCGCTCAGTCTATCACACTGCACTGCTCTGGTTGGATCCCGACACGGGCAAGCACTCTAACCGCCTTTTCGGATCGTAATAGGTGTCGTCCTTGGACGGTACAGCAAAACTGGAAAAGTGCTTGCTTCCTAACGATTCACTGCAACACAGAATCCGAAAGCGTATCAATCAGCTTCTCATACTTGCGAACATCCAACTCCACGGGCCTGCCTTGCGCTCTGAATGGAACTTTCCCTCGTACAAGATTTCATAATACCGCGCAGGGGTCACGTGGACAATGCTGACTCGCTGAGTTCTGCAGATCTTTCAGATGCTGGCATATTTCATACGGTATTAAAAAGTCACAGATGTTACTATTACCACCAATCTCTTCCCCAAAAAGTCCTTCAGTATTGGGAAATGGTCAAGCTCGTGGTGGAGAATACAAGTTTTCCAAAATTCTAATTTTCACACAACACTTCAAATTTAGGCCTTGCCAAGAAGTACTGTCACTTATTTCCCTCTGAAGAGACAGGCTCCTTGACTCGTTTTCTGGAAAATGTGTGCCAAGTGCCCGGATGGTTCTGTCCTCTGCTCTTCTGGGCGAAGACGGGACCCCCTGGGAAAGTGGCTGAGTCTCCTGGAGACCTCCATCCGGAGGCGGAGCTCTGAAGGCATCTGCACACTCCACAGTCCCCATCGAGTTAATTTTCGCTCGTGACAGTGGCCGTGTTTCACCGCAGTCCCTTCGTGGGAGGACGCCAGTGAACCCCTGCACGTTTGGGGTCCACGGCCCGACTCCTGCTGTGGCATCAGGCGCCGCACCACCGCTGCTCCTGCCAGCACGGCCACGGAAACGCTTGCAGCTTCCTTACAAATACCGACTTTCATTCAGCTTTCTGTTCCCGTGCACTATTACTGTGAAAAGCCTTTGGATCTGGAGGAGCCCTGCAAGGACCCTCAGGGAGCCCCGGGCCACACTGGGAGAACCACTGGCCCAGCGAGCATCACACCGTACTCCTCATCTGAGCTCACGACGCCCGTCACAGCCTGAGCACCCTACTTGTCACTTTGCTAAAAAACCAAAAAACAAAAACCCTTTGATGTCAGCCAGACCTAAATGACAACATTGTCTCTGTTGCTCGCTGTGCAACCTGGTGAAAGTTAACAAATCTTTACCAGCTTTGGGTTTTGTGGTCCGTGAAACCGGGGGAGAGTGGTCACCTCACCGCTGGCCACGGGAACGTGTGGGAAGCGGCCGCAGGCAGCGAGGGCTGGTCCCTCCCCGCCCCGTTTGCACGAGTCCCTAAAAGCGCCAATATGTCATCATTCACGCATTCACCAGCTTCACTTGGCCCTGGAGTGAATCCCCAGTCCTGCACCATTACCCCGGAAGCCACGTCTCTTCCCGAACACCCGCTGACTTTGATCCACCTCTCTGCACACTTAGGACAGTGTTTTCTGAATTATTCAGTAGGTGAGCCCCATACTTACTCTCTGTTTCACAAGTGTATCTCCTACCTACGACCAAAGCCTAAGCTTCCAGAAGACAAACTGCTTAAAAGATCGTATAGCCCCTTTGTGTTGGTATTGTATTTACGCATGACAGGTCACCCCACGGTGCCGTGGCCGCGAAGCCACGGTGACGGTTACCGACACTCCTGCTGCTGTGGGTCAGGAATATGGGGGGGGCCGAATGTCCGTGATGCCTGGGCTGGAATCATCTGAAGGCTCTTACACCCCCATGTCTGCCAGCTGGTGTCGGCGGGGGTCCAGCTGCCGGAGCACACACGTGTGGCCTCCACGTGGCCTGCGCTTCGTCACAACATGGCGACCAGGTTCCCAGGTGAGGGTCCTGCCGGAGAGACAGCACTGGGCAGGAGCTTTCTCGTTTTGATGACCTTTGCCACCAAAGTCTCACCGCCTCACTTCCGCCCCAACACACTGGTCAGCACCGTGACAAGGTCCCACAAGGATCTGAAGGGAGGGTACAGTGACCCAGCTCCCGAGGGAGGAATGTCGGTCATGAGAAGCTCCAGGAAGAGCATGACAGGAGCTAACTAGGTGTGACTGTCTTTGCAAAGTGGCCTCTGCCCCACCCGTCTGGAATTCTCAGGAAATGAATGCGAACACGCACGTGTGAACACAGGAACGGAGGGAGAGACGGCTCGGGCTGGACAGAGGGTGTTCTCAGCTTGGAGGCCGATTGTGCCGTAGCCTCGACAGCCACGCTGAGTCCCACCCTCTGTTTCACTCATCGGATTCTGCCCGACCAAACGGTACATCCCGTGGGTGCTCAGAGGTCACCGCACTGTGTAGGCACTGAGTGTGACAAGCACGAGCTGGAAGGAAGCAAGGAGTCAGGACAGGAGGGAAAGACGGGAGGGTCTTCGGTCCGTTCTGAACTTTAAGACCCGGTCATGTGGGAAGTTCCGGCTTCAAGACCCCCAGTCTCCTAGAGGAGAAGGAAAACACGCTGTGGGACGGGAGGCAAAGCAACGTGAATTAATGCGCGGCGTCATTCTCTCTCACAGGGCGGGAGCCATTTTTGTCCGAAGGGTAAACAGAGCACGTCTTTCAAAAAGCTCTTCTTTGGACACATGTTGTAAATTCAGAAGGATGTCCCAGAATGTTCTGTCTCAAATCAAATAACAGCTACTCTACCAAATAGCAATTTCACCTATCTTTTCCCTTTTATACCACAAAATGTTTCACCTATTTAAAGGAAGTAATTCATTTAAATCTCTAAAGTACATTTCCTGTGAAAGCATATTGAAGAGAACAGTTCAGATATGCACATATTTTTTCGTGCTAACGCTGGGTCAGAAAGGAGAACATTCTAATTTTGAAAATTCAAGTTACCTTTTTAAAATAGCTGATGGAAAATAAGAGTTAAATCCAGTGAGTCTGGAGGATTACGTAAGATCTGATCCTGAAAATCAGCTTCCCTAAGTACTCAAAGATTATGAAAATGGAGAACACTTTCGAATCAGTCCTGCGTTGGAAATTCTACCAAATTACCCTCTTGCTATTTCTATATGACGTCATAATCATTTTTAAATGAAGATGCTTCCCTCTCTAACACTCTGCTCTCGCTCCCCACTTCGAAGCAGCGTCTGGTGAAACCGGCGTGTTTTGGGCAGTAAGCGTGGGTTTACCTTCCTCTCATGTCCAGCCCTTGGCACAGAATAGTCGGCATGGACTTTGACCTCTGAGACTTTCTGCCAGCCACCAATTGTTGAGATTTTTGAAATTATCCTAATCCGTGTTTTTAATGTTTCATCTCCGAATGTTTAAAAATATTAATTTCAATTTGATTTCACAACAGGTGATCGTTCCTGTGATCAGACACTGCCAGCTACTTTCCCAACTCCCCAACAGGTCACTCAGTTAATAATTAATAGAGGAGACCTCACGCAGCGTCCCCAGCAAAGCCCACTGGTTACCCTTGACCCTCAAGGGCAAACATGCCAAAAATGTGGGCTTGCACAAGAAAGAGGAAAGAAAAAAACCCTTGTCTTCTTTAAAAACAAAAGGTTATTTGGGGCACATTTTTCAGATAATTACCTGCATGGCCCTGCTCCATGGAGCTCACGGTAGGTCAAGGTCAGCCACAGCTGTGGCCAATGTGAGCTGACGTGATGGTCTTCATCGCGTCCTTGGCAAGGCCTGACCTTCTGTGGAAGGTCAACTGTAAGTGCAGGTATCCATCCGGTCACTTCCCACCTTGAAGAGATCCAGTCCAAGTTGCTAACACCAAAACCTTTAAAAGAAAAATTATGTTTGCAAGATATTTGCATGCACCTAATTTCCATATGCCTGATGAGGCACATTCACATGACTGGTTAATGAGAGTCCTAGAACTTATGCCTCCAAAACCTTTTGACTCAGTCACTATGCAAAACACGTCAGTTACTCAGAGACTATTTAAGAAAGGACATTACTAGGGGCACCTGGGGGGCTCAGTCGGTTGAGTGTCCGACTTTAGCTCAGGTCATAATCTCACGTTCACGGGGTTGAGCCCCGCTTCGGGCTCTGTGCTGACAGCTCAGAGCCTGGAGCCTGCCTCAGATTGTGTACCTCCCTCTCTCTCTGCCCCTCCCCTGCTCATGCTCGTGCTCCGTCTCTGTCTCTCTCTCCATCAAAAATAAATAAAATAAAATAAATTTTTAATAAAAAGAAAGAACATCAATTTATTAACAATTATGAAAAGATTATATATAAATGTATATAATAACTACATACTGCACATGGTAACCATAATGTAAATATTATATTATACTTACATATAATAACTGAAGAAGTCAGATACAAAAAACACATGTCAGTGGGTATTTATGTGATTTTTTTGACAGTGACAGTCTACCCCTTAACCACAAAAACAAAGAAAGAATCCACAAGCAAAACAGTAACACATCTTGTGCCTAAAAAAGGTAAGCTGTCTAGATGTCAAAAATTCAATTAATGAGATTACAAGCACATGAAAATTGGAAGAAAACATTTCCATTATACATGAAAAAAGCATTAATTCATCTAATGATTTCGATTATTTTAAAAATCAATAGCTAATAGATCAAAATGGGGCAGGGCATTAACTGGCAACTCATTAAAAGGATATAACAAGGGTGCCTGGGTGGCTCAGTTGGTTAGGTGATGTCGTAACCGGAGGCCGGTCCGGGAGTGCTCGTCCCCGGCGGGTGTTCGGCGGTGCCTGTCTCGTCCACCCTGACCCGCAGGGCGGAGAGTCCTCGTGGGTTCTTTTCCTGAGGGAGGGAGAGAAAGGGCAGGAAAAGGGACGCACAGAGAGTAAAGACACAACTCACGGTTTCCGATCAGGTGAGAGAGAGAGAGTTTATTGAGAAAACTGTTCCTTATAAAGCCTTCAAGGTGGGGAAAACAAGGCAGCTGACCCAGGTCGGTTGCTAGGAAACAGGGTCAAGGGATTAGGACCGGAGTAAAAGGGGCGCCTGGGTGGCCCAGTCGGTTAAGCCTCCGACTTTGGCTCAGGTCAGATCCCACCACTCGTGGGTTCGAGCCCCGCGTCAGGCTCTGTGCTGACAGCTAGCTCGGAGCCTGGAGCCTGCTTCCGGTTCTGTGTCTCCTTCTCTCTCTGCCCCTCCCCCTCTCATGCTTTGTCTCTCTCTGTATCAAGAATAAATAAAACATTCAAAAAAATTTTTAAAGACTGGAGTAAAAAAGGAACCGGACTAAAGTGTTCCAGCACAGCGCCGGAGGGGCTGAAGCTACCCTGCCTGCAGGCGGTTGATCTTTGATCTTCTGGCTTCTCCTCTGACAGGGAGTGGCGCTCCCCTGCCTATTTTGCAACTCCCCTCAGGGAGTGACATATCCGCTAGCAAATGGCCAAGCAGCTGAATCTTTGCCGCTCCCCACAAGGTGACCCACTCCTGGTCACAGCTCAGGTCATGAACGCCTGGTTTCTGAGTTGGAGCCCCACGCTGGGCTCTGGGCTGACCCTGCAGAGCCTGCTTGGGATTCTCTCCCTGGCTCCCTCTTTCTCTCCCCCTCCCTCATCTCGTTCAAAATAAATAAATAAACATAAAAAAGCATATAACAAACATCTCAGATAATACCCAACTTCTCCAGAATCCAAAGTGCATATCAAAAAATGAGAAACCAATTTATCAGTGAAAAAGTTTTATTTATTTGCTTTTTAGTGTGTTTTGATAAGCATCTTCTTTGGATAGGCTCTGTTAACCTGGACACTCTCCAGCATCAGTAAGAGAATATGAATTTAGACAACTTCTCCAGAAGGAGTTTTGCCAATACTTACCGGAGGCGTAACAGTTTCAAATGTTATGCCCATCTATTCTGGTCTGTGAAGCAAAGGAAAATGAAATGAGCAAAGTTGAGGATATACTGATATTTGTTGTAGCATTATCAGTGGTGAAATGGTCGGCCCCAAATGTTCAAGAACAAGAGAAGGGAAAAATTAATTGTAGGGGTTTTTTTCACCCAATGGAAAACTATTTAGCTATTTAAATAAACGCGATTTGAAGAATATTCACGGACCTTGGGAAATGTTTACGATGAGGTTAAGAGGAAATGGCCTAAGTAGCCGTGGCTTTCTCAGCGAAGTGTCAGAGTCCCTGCACTTCTGCACGTGGAAAAAGTTCCCTTGGGGGGGTTCTTTTTAAGCTTATTTATTTATTTTGAGAGACAGAGAGTGGAGGAGGGGCAGAGAGAGAGAATCCCAAGTAGGCTCCGCATTATCAGCACAGAGGTCCATGTGGGGCTCAAACTCAGGACCCGTGAGATCACGACCTGAGCTGAAACCAAGTGGTAGGCTTAACCACCTGAGCCACCCAGGCGTCCCTGCTTGTGGGTTCTAATGTATGCTCTCCTCTGAGAATCACCAAAATGCTACATTATACCAATCCTACTGCGTGGAAAAAAAAGATTGAAACAAAACCCACAGAGTATTGTGGTCCCCTCTCAAATGATAGACTTAACAGGCAATTTTATTTCGGTTTAAGATATTATTTTTCCCACTTCTCTATAATGTGTATTTATTACATGTGTAATTTGAAAAGGGAGCTATTTTTTAATGTGAAATGAAGCCTTTGGTCTGTGATGAGATGTGCTAATATTGGGGTTTTTCAAATCTTAGATTCCATTTCGTAAATCAGATTTTCCTTAGATAATTTATCTAATACCCAAGCACAGTGACATTTTGGTAGCACGTTGAGACCATACAATTGTGTTTAATTTTATTGCTATTTTTCCTCATTTTTAAACTGATAAAGAATTTTCCAAGGGAAAATTGACAGTTAAATTCCATTTCTAATTTTTTTTTACTAATTTAACATATTTTTGAGATAATAATCATGAACTTATCTTTTAACTTAAGAAACATATTTTTGTTGGGGCGCCGGGGTGGCTCAGTCGTTTAAATGTCCAACTCTTGATTTCGGTTCAGGTCATGATCTCACAGTTTTCGAGATCAAGCAACATGGAGCCTGCTTGGGATTCTCTCCCTCTCCCCCTGCCACCGCTCATAGTCTCTCTCTCAAAATTTATATATATTTTGTTGTTGTTGCGTTGTTGTTGTCTTTGTTGTTGAAAAAAACATTAAGCCGAAAGCCATTAACGAATTCATCATTTCTTCCCTTCCTATTTCTAGTTCAAGAGGCTAAACTCCTTTGGTTGTATCATTGGCCACTTCGCACTTTGAAATCAGGGACACAGCTTGCTTCCCAGAGGAGTGGCAATAATCAGACACACTTGAGAACATATTTATACAGAGTTTCCAATATAATCAATCAAGCTATAGTTGTTATAATATAATCAATCAAGCTATAGTTGTTTTTAAATTATGTGTGTTCTTGTCTTTCTCTCAAGATCCAGCCCATCACGTAAAACATGAGGCTTGATGCTGCCCGGCCCGGCGGTGGCCACGACTTGGCCGTCGGCGTTCAGACCGCGTACACCTGTCGTCTGCATCGATTCCTGCCCCGCCTGTCCAGCCTCTTCATCGAGCTCTGGGTCGAGCTCGGGATCTCGGGGCAGAGCCGCAGGCCCGTATGAAGCAGCCGCACAGCCGGTGCCCAGGGATCACGCGGCTCCAGCTCCCGGTGTGGCCTGCGCCCCGTGGGCCGTGACGCTCGCAGAGCCCGCGCTTCCGGGGGCGCTGACGTCCTCACTCCCCGCGGCCCGTGGGCAGCGCCACAGGTCCGAGCGCGGCA
>NC_043706.1:143735698-143761933 GCF_006229205.1 Suricata suricatta
CGCCTGGCTTCCAGGGAGGCCAAAGCCAGAATTAGTGACCCGGAGCGGGACCAACCGGTCCCGTGAAAGGTGAGAGTGCCCGTGTTCTCCACGGACCTTCCCACGCCCGTCGTGGACGCGCACGCATTCCTGCGCCCGTCGCGGACGAGCTCGCCTTCCCACGCCCGTCGTGGACGCGCACGCCCGTCGTGGACACGCACGCCTTCCCGCGCCGTCACGAGCCGGCTTGCGCTCCGCTCAGGGACGGCACATCCCGGGCCCAGGGCCTGTCCCCACCCCTGCGGCGTCCCTGCCACACAGAGCAGCTGCGGGCCCTGCTCCGCACCCGATGGGGGTCGCTCGGCAACATTTGTCACGAGTCTACTACTGGTACTTTGCTCTTCACATGGGAACGTAACTCCACCCACTCGGTTCTGGGGTCCCTAAACCGCGCATGTGCTTTGGAGGAGGAAATCCATGCGCGGCGAGGAGACGCTGCTCCGCCTTCGGCGCACGTGATGTCCGAGAACCTTCCGCTCCCCCTCCCCCCAGCTGGAAGGGAGCTCGAAGGCGGGCGTCAGACCGGGGCCACGTCGTAAAGACCGAGCGTGCCCAGCGCCCCAGGACCTGCTCTCCGCCGTTGCGTGTGGCGTCGCGGGGCGGCCCCCTAAATACACTTAATCCCGCTTCTTAAATCACTCCCTGACTGCCGTCTTGTAACTTAAGATGAAAAGGATGGGCGGGCTTCGTGCGGGGCAGGCGTGGAGGCCAGTGTCCGCGGCCGCGGTGACCTCGTGTCCTGCACGATGCCGCACCTGAGTCACCGAGCATCCCGACCGCGAGGCCCCGAGGCGGCGGGCGGTGACCACTGGGGACCCGGGACGCTGGCGGGCCGCACGGCTCTGAGCCCCCAGCGCCCTTCCGACGGCCAAACTTCAGTGTGTCCGATGGCGAGCCGGGCAGAGGGGGGTTCACTCGCCTCAGGCCGCCTGGCAGGTGGAGCGCAGCGGGGAAGCGCAGGGGTGACGCCGCCGTCCGTGTCAGCCCCCGGGGGCATGCGTACCACTTGGGGACTCGCTGGCCCGGTTGCACGCACCCTCCAGACCCATGAAGTTTTGTTCAAGACAAAAAACTGGCTTGATGTAGACACACCCATTCCCCCCAATTGTCTACTTCCACACACAGCAAATTATGATCAAACCTCATTAACGTAGAATTATAGGCGTAAGGCCCATGTACTGTATTGCAGGTCTGATTTAGAAAACATTTTAAGAGAAGTGCAATTTCATTATTTGTAAATTCAATAAAGAGTGTGAAGACAGAAATGAATAAAAATAAAATGAATTCTGTAAAAGGATTTGTGGCTTATGTGGGAGCCGGAGAAATCCAAATTGTAAAACAACCTCAGATAAAATACTGTTCCAGACCGGGACACTGAGCACATTCGGGAAGCTCCTGCGTGTCGGTTTAGTTTGTGAAGCAGTTTTCATGTTTTAGTCTCTTCTCTCCGCAGGACGCAGGTCTCTTAGACCCAGGGCGTGTGTGTGACAGACTCCTTGGAGGCCCGGAAGCGTCAGAAGTGGTTGCTGTGGCTGCATTGTGTCCCAGCCACTGCCTGAGGCCCTAAGTGCTGATGGACCGAACCTGGGAACGGGGCACATGAGGGGTGACAGGTTACAGGAGGTGGTAAGCATGGGGTCCTCACAGGGCAGGACCAGGGTCCTCGTGAGAAGACACCAGAGTGGTCTCCCCCTCTCCCCCTCCCCTTCTCCTCCCTCCACCCTTCCTCCCACCCTCCCTCTCCATCCCTACAAAGAGCTTGGGAGCGCACAGTGGGACCGCAGCCCCCTACAGGCCTGGAGAAGAGACGTCAGCAGAAACCCTTCCCGTTGGCAGCGGTCTCTGGGCGCCGGCCTCAGCCTATGAGGACACGTCAGTGTCGCAGCCCCGTCTGCAGTCCTCTGTCATGGTGGCCTGGCTGATGGTCTGTCAGTCATTTCAAACGCTGAAGGGGCGCATCACTGTCCTGTCCTTGTGGGTGACCCAGCTCATGAAGCCGAGGGACATGCATGGTCACCCTCTGCCCTACGCTCCTGTGCCCGGCCAGCCTGCCTCAGTTTCCCTTTGCCCCTGCCCTCCTGGCCCCGTGGCTCTGCTCAGTGAAGACGGTCTCTGACCGCCACCCTTACCATGGAAAGCAGCCCCTCCCTGGGGTCCCCACGGCCCACCCTCAGCCCCTGCCCAGCAGGGACATGGACACGGCCCGACCCACCCGGCCTAGCAGAGCGCTGGGCCACTTCGGAGCTCGGAGAGAGCAGAGAGAGCTTCTTAAACAGTCCCGGCCTCCGGTCGTCCTCCGCGCCAGCCGCTCCCGGACTGTTACCACCAGAGCCCACTAGAAACCGCTCGTGGCTTGTGGGCACGCGGGCTGACCGGGCACACTCTCCTTCACCAGCTGGGTCGGCGACGCCTTCGCTCTGGGAGGTGCGTGCAGGGAGCGGTCAGAGCTGGGAGAGGGGACGGGAGGGGCCCGCTGGGGTGGATGGCCTGCCCGGCTTCCCTGGGGTTCTCACCCCTTCTGTGGCTGGCGCTGAGCTCCGCCCGGGACCACAGGGGGCCTGGAACACAGGTGAGCAGAGGGACGCGGCGGCCTTTGTCCCCAAGGGCCTTCCAGGTGGAGGGGCCCACGTTCTAGTCCCATCAGCCTGGGGAGCCAAGAGAGTAGGAGTCCCACCTGAACTTGACTGGGACCCGCTGAAATTAAACTGGGGACCCCCGGGGCGCCGAGGGGTGCGGGGGCTCAGTCGGTTCAGCAATCGACTTCAGCTCAAGTCATGATCTCACGATTTGTGGGTTGGAGCCCCGTGTCAGGCTCTGTGCTGACAGCTCGGGGCCTGGAGCCTGCTTTGGATTCTGTGTTTCCCTGTCTCTCTGCCCCTCCCCTGCTCTCTTTCTCTCTCTGTTAAATAAACATTAAAAGAATTTTTAATAAATAAATAAGTAAACTGGGAACAGCTGCTATCCAGCCCTGGCCCCCCCCCTTAACTGTTCCTCGGTTACCATGGAGACAGCAACCCGGTCACCTATGATCCTGGGGTCTCGGGCTTCAGGGCTGAGTCATCACGGTAAGGTTCCTCCAGTATTTCCAGTGATGGCGTGCTGGTACCTGACAACACGCTATGACTTCACCTCCACTTGTGTGTTTCTCTCAATGTTTATTTGTTTGGAGAGAGAGCATGTGAATGTGCGCAGCGGGGAGAGGCAGAGAGACAGAACGAGAGAGACAGAGAGAATCCTGGACTTGATCTCACAACACTGGGATCATGACCTGAGCCCATATCAAGAGTCGGACGCTCACGCGCTGAGCCGCCCGGGCGCCCCGGCTCACCTCCACTTCTGAGCAAAGGTAAAGTGTTATCTCCCGTGCGATTTACGGTAAACCTAGAGTACAGGGGAAAGTGAAATTAAGAGGCAACAGAAAATCCATTTACATAAGGAACAAAACCACGCGACCAGAACACGTTTCAGAAGGCAGCCCCCTGGCTGGAAACGTCCCCGGGAGCCTCCAGCATGCGCTGGTTCTGATCTGGGCTCTGATCACGAAGGGGTGCTCGGTCTGCGACAGGTCCCCAAGCTGACGCGCTGGGCACACTCTCCTGTGTGCACGTTACGCCCCATGAAGAGTGAAAGCTGAAAACGGTGTTGACAGGAAGGAGGGCTGGGTTGTAAGCGGGGACTCGGCAGGTGTCTGCCCTCGCGGTGTCTCCCGGACTCCAGAAGCTTCCACGGCGTGCACAGGGCAGGGGGGTGCCAGACCACGCGCAGAGCTCCCGGCCTGGCCGGACTCAGAACAAGACTTGGGCACCTTCCCACTTGCACGTGCATGCCCTTCACCCTGGGAGACCTGGCAACACGGCCTCTCAGTGACTCTGCAGGAGCCTCCAGGGGCTGAGGGCGGAGTAGGACTGACGTCCTGAGGCCAAGAGCAGGGAAGGGGCGACACGGGTACGGCAGGGGCAGGGGCGTGAGGCCGCGGTGCCGGGGAATTTTGCAGGAGGGTGACCTCCCGCGGTCCCCATGGGGGGGGCATATTAAAGCGCAGCGCCCACACCGGCCGATGGGGAACATGATCCGTGGATCGTGATTTTCAGTCTCCCTGCTTCTAAATGTCACAGCCGAGTGCAGTGCGCACGGCATCCGCCTGTGAGTGGTGCTCGCGGAGGCTTGGGGCTGAGCCCTGACCTTGGCCTGACTGCTCGGCCCGTCCGTGGCTCCACCTGGAGTGGCACCAGGGCCGTGGCCTGTCTGTGCGAGTTCCGCTGAGTCATCCCATCGCGGTTTTCAGGGCGTCTGGGCGCGGGGTGCTCTGACACCAGCTGCGAAGTAGGGGGGCTGCCCCACGAGGATTCGGGGCCACAAACGGAGCAGGTGGGGGGACGGGGCCCGGAGAACGAGCAGAGCCTCACTACCGGGATGTCGTGTTTTATGGCCTTTCCTTTTATGACAATTCCCTAACGTCGTTCCTGATAAGAACACAAAATCCAAAGTCCATCTCCCTTTCAACGTCTTAGGATTTCTTTTTTTTCTTTTATTTAAGTCCGAGTCAGTTACCATGCTGTGTCGTGCTGGCTTCAGGAGCAGAGCCCAGTGGTTCGTCAGTCACGTAGGCGCCCAGCGCCCCTCCAGACAAGTGTCTCCTCAGTGCCCAGCCCCCAGCTAACCCATCCCCCACCCTCAACGTCTTAGAAATTCTAAAGAGCAGTGCCCTTAAATCTGGTTCAAACTCCACAAGTTGGATTAGACGCCGGCGTTGCCATCACGGCTCCAGGCTCGCCCAGCGCAGGGGGTGGAAGTCGGGGTGGGACCGTTGGCCGCCCAGGCCCCTCTCCCCACGCTCGCCGTCTGGCCTCCCGCTGCACAGCCATCTGCCATTGGCCTCTCCCGGGTGTACCTCTCCGCCGTGGACCTTCCCCGCCATCTCTGACCCGCTGCCTCCCCGTCCCCAGTGCACACAGCGGGACGGGCCGTTTCACATTTACCTGGGCTTTGATCTTCACCTCCCGCAGCCACGTGGACGCGCCAGGAGGGCAGGACTTGGGCTCTCTCCCTGTCTTTGCTGTCATCACACGCACGGCCTGACACAGTCACCGCTCACCACCATCTGCTGGTGAGCAAATGGTTCACACACAAGTGCAGGGAAGGTAAGACCCGTCTGCACCCTTGTGAGCCCAGGACCCGGAGCAAAAGTGCTCTGCTGGGCTCTGGCCAGCACACCTTCTGCAGCTGTCCACACTCAGAGCTGGAAGAACCCGGTCCTCAGGTGCGGGCCCCCCTGGAACATGGGGGACACTCGCATGCCTGCGTGGGGCCTGCCCTCATCCCTGGTGGCACTGGGAGGTGGCCCGTGAGGACAGCTGTCATGGAGCAGCCCTGTGACAGGGAAGGGCCCCGAGACTCCACAGCCCCACGTGCCCGAGGTCCTTCAGGGCAGGGCCCCCGTCTAGCTCAGCAGGTGGTGTCTGTGCACGCGTTTGCACACACACTTCCTGCATTCACGACAGTCATAGCGCTAAACAGGCAGATGGCTGCTCGCGACCGGATGCAAGTTTAAGGATTCTCCGAGCTGGGCACCGGGGGCTCCGTCAGCTGAACATCCTGCTCTTCATCTCAGCTCAGGTCCCGATCCCAGGGTCATGGGACCGAGCCGGTGTCATCGGGGTCTGAGCTGGTGTGGAGCCTGCTAATGATTCTCTCTCTCCCTGTCTTTCTGCCCCTCCCCTGCTTGCCATCTCTCTCTCAAATAAAAAAAAGATTTTAAAGGATTCGAGTTAAAGTCCGAGAGAAGTTAGACGGATGGCACAGACAAAAGAGAGGTTGAGGGGTGGTGCCCGGCCGGAAGAGACCTTTGTCATCGCCGTTTAGACAAGTCAGGACTCGAGCGCGGGAGGCTGTGTTTGGTGGTGTGTGCATGTGTTCACGCGCGTGTGCATTTGAGGGGAGAAAGGAAGGAGGGGCGAGGGAGGAAGGCAGACAGACAGTGGGACAAAACACGGAGAGCCGCCCCTCACAGGTCCTGCTCTTACACAGGCCGTTCCTGGAAGAGTGCCCCCCCACCCCGCTTTCCCCAGGCCCAGAGACACACAGCTACGTGCCCCCCTCTCTGGCGCCCAAGGCCCTTCTCTGGCCGTTTCGGGTCGGCGGCCGCGGCCACAGGCCCCTGCTTCTCTCCACTGTTGGCGCCGGGGCCGCCAGGAGCTGGGGGAGCTCACCGCAGCAGCCCGGGGCCGCCCTGAGCGACGGGGCCCAGGGAGGGAGCGCGGGGGTCCGTGCAGCCTCCCCGCTTTGGGCGCGCCCCCAGCCCCAGGGCCTGCAGCGGTGACCTCGGTGGCCTGGGTGGCCATCCTTGTTCCTGTTTCCCGCGCCCCCGTTCCCGCGCCCCCCCAGCTCTCCCGTTGCCCCCCTGCTGTGAGAGGGAGCCAGCAGGCCTGCCACATCCGCTGATCCCAGGGGTGCTGCCTACGGAAGGCCTGAGCCAACGAGCTGGAGGTGGTCAGACCCGCACCCTTCCTGACAGCGTCCCGGGCCTGTCTGAGGTCCGAAAAGGAGAAATCAGGACAGAGAAGAACCCGGTCTGTAGCTGGCACTCAGAAACCAACCAGCTGCTGCAGGGGTCACCCCTGCACGCCAGGTCCCCACCCCAGGGCAGAGGCAGCAGGTCCCGGGAACTGCGCGCCACCTGCACGTTCAGGAACATTCAGAGCCCAGCCCAGTGCCAGGACCCAGTTGGGTGCTCCCGGCCGGCTGGCCCATGCCTGTGCCCCGCAGAGCCCCGCTGAGCCCCGAGCAGGGGGTGGCCAGGACTCCCAGCAGCACGACGGAAGGATGTGACACCTCTAGCTCTGAGGGCCGCCCAGAGTTGTAGCCGCACATCCACACAGCCGTGGAGCAGGTCCCCTGGGGCCGGAGGGGGCGCATGGCCACTGTGCCACCAGCCAGGCCTGGCCGCTGTCACACGTGCCCCCTGTGGAAGTCAGGCTGCTGCCGCCCGGCCTGTGGTCAGGGCCCAGCCATGCCGACGCCTCCCAGGACGGGCTCCAGCGGTTCCTGAGCACCGGCCATTGCTTCCATAAATGGGGAGAGGGGGGCCACTGCACAAACCGGGGATGTCCCGGGCCCCCCTGCCACCTCTCTCGGCTGCTGTCTCTGCCCGCCGGCCTCCTCATCATGGCCTCTGTCCAAGTGCTCTTCCAAGGGGTTTCTAAAAGGTCAATCATGCACCTGTTTACTTAAGAGGAGGACGTCTCAGGGGCCCCCGGGGGCTCAAACACCCGCCTCTTGATCTCAGCTCAGGTCGTGACCTCAGGGTTCTTGAGACGGAGCCCCGAGTCCAGCTCTGTTGCCCACAGCGTGGAGCCTGCTTGGGAGTCTCTCCCCTGCTCTCTCTGCCCCGCCCCTGCTCACGATCTCTGTCTCTGTCTCTGTCTCTCTCTCTCTCTCTCTCTCTCACAAAAAAATGGCTTTCTCCTGCTTCAG
Source organism: Suricata suricatta (assembly GCF_006229205.1). Classification (NCBI taxonomy): domain Eukaryota; kingdom Metazoa; phylum Chordata; class Mammalia; order Carnivora; family Herpestidae; genus Suricata; species Suricata suricatta. The sequence goes on from NC_043706.1 coordinate 143,743,211, forward strand.
CACATCGCCCACCATCCCTGCGGCTTGGTGTGAGGTCAGGAGGGCGCAGGGGTCAGAAGAGGGGGCAGAAAACAAAGTGTCAGTGGCTGCCGAATGCTGTCACTCTGCCTGATTCTCACGCTGTGACTAGGGAGCAGGGGACGACAGCCCCAAGTCAGAGTGAGGACACTGTCAGGAGCGTGCGGACGGAACCAGGTGACAGGCTGCGTGGACCCGCGGCAGGACCACCCGCGCCTCAAACTACTTCTGCGCTGAGGTCCTGGGAAGGAGGTGACATGTACGCAGGACCGCAGCTCAGGCGAGTGTGCACGTCACCCCAGCCCGCCGGGTCAGACACGTCTGTCTGTGACAGCCGGAGAGCGGGAAGCCAGTCTGCCTAGCTCACAGATGTTCTTTACATCGTGTTCCTGTTGCTCGTTCCCCAGCGACAAGCCATGGCCGTCACACATGCAAACAGTGGCCACGATGGAACAGGAGGCTCAACCTTTACCAAGAAACCAAAACTCCCGTCCGAGGACACACCCTCTGGGAGGGGGGCGCTCCAGAAAATCTCCAGAAGCCATTCATCCACAAAGGTAAACGTTAAGGCGAATGTGGTGGTTTGGATGCTTTCCTTAAACAGAAGTTACAATAAAACGTTTTGTCAAAGAAGAAGTGTTATTTCATGCGGTTTAATATTTCGTGATTTCCCTGTGAAATTTTTACAGGAAGTTCAGGGAAGAATTTTTAAGCGCTGTAAACCCTGGCAGGGGTAGTAGTGTTACGGGGTGTGATCGTACCCAATATTGGCAGACATCCAGGAAGTGAGGAAGAGGATCTAGAAGTTCAGGGGATCCTGCCCTTTATGCAGATGGAAACTGGAAGCAGAAGAGAACCCAGCAGTATTACGGAGTCTCGGGGCAGAATTTGTTATTGAAAAATAATGCGTCATCATTAATCCTGTGTCAGAGTTCCAAACAGAGTGAACCCCAGAAGCCAATTTTTATCGCTCAGTGAGAATGAATTTTCATTTTCTTTTCATTATCCAGTCACAGTTGAGTCTTCTCTTCCCTGCAAACTACAATAAGAAAAAACAGTCGAGTTATAAGCACAGAACAGTCTTTGGTAGCATCTCTTTTCTTAGAAACATTTGTGATACTGCACTGAGTGTGCGTTTGATGGATAAGATTTTAAATAAGCATGGATGCCGGACACCGGGGCTACCTACACAAAAGTGCAAGTCATAGTCTGTCATTTGAAAATATCTAAATAGTTGACTTTAACAGGGAAAAATGAAAAAAATGCATTTGCTTTTCATCTGGCTGTTTGTCTTGTAAATATCCACAGCATGGGCTATTGAGCTAGGACTACAAGTCCCAACTGTAACCTACAGAAAAGCAATGACTGGTTGACAAACATTCACAGCTTTTAGAAAGTTGGTATCAGGAAGGAAGGACACTTTTGAGAGACTAGTATTTACCCAGGCGACCGAGCACCGCCTCCAAGCCTCTCATAAAACCCGGACAGCGGCTCAGCGATGGGAAGCCGGTGAGAGGCTCAGCCTCCCTGCAAGGAGCAGGTTGGCCCGGCAAGGTGCCGGAAGGCGCTGAAGGAAGACGAGCCTCCTGGCTCAGACATAAAGGACTTGGTGCAAACTCACGCAAAGAGGCAGCATGAGTTTCGGGTCCGCCTCCATCGCCCTGCTCCCTGCATCCCGCGGAGTGCTGGGTGCTGTAAGGTTTGGGGAGACGCTGCGCCGGCAGTAGGTCTGTGCCACAGCTGGCCGGCTCCAGCCTAGGAACTCCCAGCCTTTCAAAACCTACTCTTTGCCCCATAGGGAGACAGTGTCTTTACTGCACAAGAGAGTGAACACATCCGCTGCTGGCCGAGGAGCTGGAAGAGGATCCTCTCTGTTTCCCAAGGCCGTTTGCTCTGTCACCACCCTGGGGAAGGGAACTGTACCAAGAGATGGGTGCCACTGCCCCTAAAACATGCAGAAAGCCAGAGACACACGGAGAATTGTGTCCCGACAGTGGACGATATTATTCTATGTATCCCAGATTTGTAAGTTCAGCACTTGAAATAGCAGCCGACTTGCTCAAGGCCACGAAGCTTGCTAAGCTGAAGCATCAGGATCCACATCTCAGTGTGTCTGACTCCAAGCTACTCTCTCCACACACAGCTGGGTGGGTGTCTCTCAGAGCATAGTCAACACATAGCAGGCACTAGTACCACAGACTCCCGGGTTCACCAGGGGGACGTTTACAATGTCAGCGCCAGACCATTTTCATGAGCCCTTTTAACCGTGCCTCACATTATCGTTCTGCATTTCTCACACGTACAACGTGAAATACAGACAGTAAGCCAGCAGGAGACTCAGTAGAATCAAAATTGTGCTGTGCGCTAGGGACATTCTTAAAGTGTTGGGTCACCGCTTTGGAACGCACGGAGCCTCTGTCCCCCGATCCGTCACCTCTTGAGACCACTTGACTGTAAATGCTGCAGCACGTGACACCTGAATCGGGCGCCCTGTGCAGTTTTCTTTCTTGCAAAGCCAAAAATATTATATTCAAAAATGTTGATCATTTGGCAATCTAACTGAAAAAATTAATCCGGTTTCTGAACAAATATTATAAGTCATTGTTATATGCACATTTCTGCGGAGCTTTCCTTTTAAACCACGAAACACTTTTATTTTCAGTTGTATTTAAACTTAAAAGAGTTATAGATTGTTTTTAGACATGGAGAAAGGTTTTACACAAGGAAAGTGCGTGGTTTTATTCCCAGTGTTGATGACTCGGATTTACTTCTAAAATGTACACCATTTTTTTTTAAAGAAGCAAAATTGTCAAGCTTAAATGTCTTAAAAAGGATCAGAAAGAAAAAAGTGGCCAGATTTTTCCTGAGCGCAACCACGGCAAGAAGCGAAAACCACGGCAGGAAACCGCTGACCACGCGCACGACATTCACTGCGTAGGTAACAAGGTCAGGGTTGCAGATTCTCGAATCTTCCTCTCTAACTTTATTAAGGCATAATTAGCATACAGTGAGTTACACATATCCATGTAATCCTTTTTTCTCCCCTCCCAGAGACATGTTTTGTAAATACTTCCTTCCAGACTCAAGTAGAATCCTGACGCATCTCAATAAAACTCCAACATAAATGTTTCCAACTTAAAACTTCTTAAGTAAGCTATGAAGTTTTACATGTTTAATTTGTAGAGAAAAGGAAGATAGGTTCTATTTTTAACTAAAATTCTTCAATAATTATATCATATAAACATAATTTATCTGATTTTAAAAATTATATTTAATAGTGTAGGAAGCATCTTTTCATTGGCTGAGCATGTTTTGGAAATTTCACCTGCGCATTATCCTCGAATGTTCTCCCTCTCATCAGAATGAACTAAGATTAGAATGTTTTCATCCACAAAACTCGCTACAATGAGCGCCAGTTTAAGCGTCGAGGGCGGTGATAACTAAGTCTATATTGTGCAGTAGTGATGGCTAGATTTCGATCATGTGGAACCTGTGTGCTAATTTTTTTCATTAAAAAATAAAAAAGTTTTCTATAACACAGGCCAGCCTCGAAAACATTATACCAAGTGAAAGAAGCAGTCACCAAGACCACATACTGTGTGATTCTTATCATGTGAAGTGTCCAGAACAGACATCAAGGTAGAAACAGAAAGATGAATGGTTAACTAGAATCACAGAGTTTGGGGCAAAATGTGGAGTGACCGCCAGTGGGTACTTTTAAGGGTGCAGAAAATATTCTGAAATTAGAGAGGGTGGTGGCTACACAACTCTGAACATAATAAATACCATGGATTGTACACCCTGAAAGGTGAATTCTATGGCTTGTGAATTTTTTTAAATTTTTTTTAATGTTTATTTTTGAGAGAGACAGAGACAGAGAGTGAGTGGGAGAGGGGCAGAGAGAGAGAGAGACGCAGAATCCGAAGCAGGCTTCAGGCTCTGAGCCGTCAGCACTGAGCCCACGCAGGGCTCGAACGCAGGGACTGCGAGATCAGGACCTGAGCCGAAGTTGGACCCTCGACTGATGGAGCCCCCCAGGCACGTGAGTTCTAGCTCAACAAAGCCACCATTAGACCAAGCTGTGGCACCTCCTGCAGTAGTGCCACATGCCACCCTAACAACGCTCAGCCAGACGCCCGCCTTCCCCTTCACGTCATGGCTCTTACACGGTCCGTGCCAATCAGTGAAACCAAGACGGGGCCCTCAGACCAGATGAATGACCCCAGGCCCACGGCCGCTCTCCGGAGGGAGGAGCACCGCAGGCCTCAGACCCACTGCAGTCTTTTAGGAAGGCGTCTGAGCAGCGTCGTGCAAAGACGTCTGAAAATTTAGATGAATTGAACATAATTTCAGAAAAAGGAAGCTTACCCATGCTGACACAAGAAGAAATGGAAAATTTGAATAATTTCTTTTTTACTTTTGAATATTCATTTGTTTTTGAGAGGGGGGACGGTAGAGACAGAGAGAGGGAGACACAGAATCTGAATGAAGCAGGACTCCTGCTCCGAGCTGTCGGCACAGAGCCCGAACAGGGCTCGAACCCGCAAACCCTGAGATCATGACCTGAGCTGAAATCAGACGCTCGACCGACTGAGGCCCCAGGGGCCCGAAAATCTGAATAGTTCTGTAACACTGAAAAGAATCAAATCAGTACTTAATCCCCCCACCCCTTCTCCCAAAACAAAACTCTAGGCCCAAGTAAATTCTATCAGATTTGGGGGAAGGGGAGTTGGGAAAATCAGGGAAGAGAAAAAGGGGAACACTCCCCAGTAATTTTTAAGAGAATGGCATAACTTTGAATCGAAATCTAACAAGGAAGCAAAACTGATAGGCCAATCTTCCTCGTGCGTATGGATGCAAAATTTGTAAATAAAATACTAGCAAATCAAATATACAATGTATAAAAAGAGAAGACATCACAAAACCGGGCTCATTCCTGGGAGTGAATAGTCACAATAATTTTAAAAAAAAGGAAAATTACGTGATCATAGAATTAATCAAGAAAAAAATATCGAAAGCACTCAAATCCATTTATGACTTGAAAAGAAAAGCTCTTAGCAACCAGGATTGGAGTGCGACTCCTTTACGAGGGCGAAGGGTACTTTTTAAAGTAGAAATAGAGTGGAACATCACTCTTATGACAAAAGGCATTAAAAAAATTGTAGTGGTGAAGTGTTGAAACCTGTTGATCTGAGATTAGAAAGCAGACGAGGTTTTGGTGCCACCGCCTTGACTCAGCGTTGAGCTGTCCCCCGCAGCCAAAGCACTAAAGATACCAGGTCTGGGAAAGAGGGCATAGAGCGCCGTTATGTGCAGCTGGTGTGACTGTGTGTATAGCAAACAAAACTTACTAGCATGAAGAAGTGAACTGAGCAGAGTTGTTAAATACAAGCTCACTATTTTAAAATCAATTATGTTTCTATGCACCAGCAACAAAGAGTTGGAAAGTGAAATATTAAACATAGGCCATTTACAATAGCACAAGAAATAAAATATTTAATATTAAACCTGAAAAGAAGATTCCCAGGGGCTACACGGAGAACACTACGTGCCATCATAAAGAAGTAGTAAGGAAGGTGGGGGAGATACCATGTGTATGGATTGGAAGTGTTTTTATTGTAAATATATCGATTCTCCCCAAATTGATCTATAAATCCGATGCCATCCCAATACAAATCCTGGCTGCATTTTTTTTTTTTTGGTGGTAACTGATAATCTGATTATAAAATTTACGTGGAAACACGAAGGATCGAGAAAAGCCAAGACGGCCTTTAAATAAGAACTCAGTGGAAGGGCTTGGTCCACCAGATATCAGCGTTTATTATAAAGTTTCAGTACTTGGGGCAATATTTTTGTGCAACGAACAAGTAGACCAAAGACAGGATAATGAGCTCCGAGGCAGGCGTGTGGGGGCCCGCGGCTCACTGTAAAGGCGTTCGCGCTTCAAAGCAGTGGGAAGAGATTCTTCAGTAATGATGTTCAGAAAAACTGAACAGTCAACATGGGAAATAGGAACTGTAATTCTGACTCTGAAGAACAGAAAAATTGATGCCCAGTCTGCTGATCACCTAATGTGAGGGGTAAAACGGTGAGAGGAGGTCATACAAGAGAACTCGCCAGGAAAAAGGACTGATAGGTTAGACTGCAGTAAAATTGAAAGCTACGCAGAAGTTCAGAAGAAAAGACGTTAGGAAGAGACGGGAGAGACAAGCCTCGGAGCAGCAGAGCGGCGTCGGGGACAGAAAGTGCGTCCCCGTTCCCGCACACCAGCTAAGAGGCGAGCTGGCCCGCCAGGAGAGTGGGCGCCGGAGGGGCTCGGCGGTTAAGCGTCTGACTTCAGCTCGGGTCAGGATCTCACGGTTCGCGGGTTCGAGCCCCGCGTCGGGTCTGTGCTGACAGCTCAGCCTGGAGCTGCTTCAGATGCTGAGTCTCCCTCTCCCCCTGCCCCTCCCCCACTCATGTTCTGTCTCTCCTTCTCTCTCAAAAAAGTGAATAAACATTAAAAAAAAAAAAACTTAAATAAGCCAAAGACTTCAAGAGGCACTTCACAAAATAGGAAATCCAAACGGTCCATAAATATGTGAAAAGATGGTCATTTTCATAAAAATGAGAATCAAAATAATAAATTATCAGGATTTGGACACCAGAATGGCTCCAAACAGACGACACGAGCGGAAGCCCCTGTTACCAAGCTGAGGGGGACATGCAGGGACTCAGGCACTCAGGAAGACGCGTTGTCCACTGGAGGTGTAGACCCGTGACCCCTGTGACCCAGGCATGCCACCGCACTCCCTCACGGCACTCGTAAAGGCTCCTGCAAAACCATTTAGTGCACTCTTTTATTTTTTAAATTTTTAGTGTTTGCGAGAGAGAGAGAGAGAGAGAGAGAGAGAGAGAGAGAGAGAATCTTAAGCAGGCTCCATGCTCACTGTAGAGCCCTATGCAGGGCTCGATCCCACAACCCTGGGATCACGACCGGAGCCGAAATCAAGAGTTGGGCACCTCACTGACTGAGCCCCCAGGCGCCCCCTGGAGCAGCACGATTCTTAACTGGGAGAAACCGGCAATCATCCAAATGGTGGCTAACGGCAGAAATCACTGCAGACCCGACAATGGACTAAGCCCAGAAATTCATACAAAACACCCCACCCCCACTTTGATTCTGTTTCTATTTACTTCTAAAACAAGACAAATTAATCTGTGGTCTTAGGAATGGATAGTGTTTAGCTTTGACAAGGAATGAAGGGACTCGTTGAAAAGAGATGTAAGTGCGGCTTCTGGGGTGTGAGGAATATTCGATTGTTTGCTTTATTTTATAAACTGGTAGGTTCGTGTTGTGTTAACTGAGCTACACACTTACGCCACCTCAACATAAAGGCTACAAATACCACGAGGGGCCTCTGTACAGATACCACTGGGGTCCTGTGTTAAGAGAAGCAGGAGTCCTGTAGCGAGCTTGTGTGAGTTCAGAGGAGAGACCAAGACAAGTACCAAGCGCAGCAGCGGGCCTGGGTTCCTGGAAGGCAAGAGACAGGACACGGTGGGAACTAGCCAGGATTCCCGATGCCGCCGCGCCTGGAGGCCGAGGCCCGGGTGAGTGCGGTCCAGCCCTTGGCTTCTCTGGGCTGAAATTCTTGCTCTGCGCTCCAGGCCCTTCTCCGGGACCCGCGGAGGACCGTTGTTAATTCATCGTTGTGCTTTTCCCCAAAATCTACGGAACTGAGTACCTAGCTACTGTGTACTTCGATCTAAGCCAATGCAGTTGTCAGCTAAAGGCAGAAATTCAGCTTCTGTCCCCACAGCTGTCTCCTCAGGGGCCTAGTGGTGGATTCTTGACCCCAGCCCCTCGCTTGGCAAATTTTCCAAGTATCCGAGGCACTTTCCTATAGCCAACTTGCCGGGACTTCCAGAAAGAGTTCGTGTGATGATGTGGATTTGTGGCGTAGAAAATCATACAAGACTAAGAGTATTTAGAACGTACCTTTTTAAAGATGGAACTCACCCTACTTTGCCACTCCTTATAATTGCCCTGCAAAAAATAAACCACATTATTTTACTAAAAAGAGAATAATAGTAACATTTTGGCATTAGTCTTTGAATGGGATGTCTTTTCATGAATTTCTATATTTAAACAAATAGTTTCTAGCTAGAACATAATTATCTCACCCATAATTGGGCATGTGTCTGTTGGACACTTTGTTATATACACTCTTGGCGAGAGCCCTCCCCTTTTTAAGTTTATTTATTTATTTTTGAGAGCGTGAGCAAGCGAGCGAGTGCATGGTTGAGTGGGGGGAGGTGCAGGGAGAGAGGAAGAAACAGAATCCCGAGCAGGCTCCACACTGCGGGGCCTGCGTCCAGGATCAAGCTCATGACCCGTGAGATCATGACCTGAACTGAGATCAAGAATCAGACACCTAACCGACAGTCTCCCAGGTACCCCAGCTACAGCCCCTTTTAATATTTTATCTTTTCGGGATGTCTGGGAGGCTCAGTTGGGTAAGTGTCTGACTTCAGCTCAGGTCATAATCTCACAGTTCGTGGGTTCGAGCCCCGTGTCGGGCTCTGTGCTGACAGCTCAGAGCCTGGAGCTGCTTCTGATTCTGGGTCTCCGTCTCTCTCTGCCCCTCCCCTGCTCACGCTCTGTGTCTCTCTCCTTCAAAAATAAATAAACATTTAAAAAATAAAAAAATAATAAGTGTGGGGAATGAACAGTTAAAGGTTACTCCTTGAAAAAAAAAATCTTATTATTGAAAAAAAAGATCAATATCCGAATCCCAATCCAAATGGAAGTGTAGAATCATAGAAAATTGTCTCAAAACTCACTGCTGAGGTTAGTGTTGTAAAAGGTGGTAGATGGGGATCCTGGGGGGCTCAGTGGGTTGAGCGTCTGACTTGGGCTCAGGTCATGCATGATCTCATGGTTGAAGAGTTCGAGCCCCGCGTCGGGCTTGTGCTGACAGCTCAGAGCCTGGAGGCTGTTTTGGATTCTGTCTCCTTCTCTCTCTGTCCCTCCCCCACTCGTACTCTGTCTCTCTCAAAAATAAATAAAACACTTTAAAAAATTTAAAAAATTAAAAGATGCTAGTGATGTCTTCAGATTCTCATGGAAATTGCAACCATGAATTAATTATTAAAATCACAGAGTAAACCTAACACTGTTTTGCTAATAATGTATTTCTGACCACACTGCAGCTTCATGCTTCCCCAGTGGAGGAGCGGTCTCAATCCACATCCGTGCGGAATCGTTTTAAAGAATTCAGTATCTAAACGACAAAATGCTCTCATCTAGTTTACAACGTAAGCTACTCTATAAGGAAGACATACTTATTCATTTCATCCTTAATGCTTAAGCAAATCTGCATCAAACAAACAAAAACCCTTGAGATAAAAAACTCATATATTTCAAAATAGTTAGATATTCAGGTCAAAAGTAACTGGAGACATACTCGAATAACAGACATTTTTTATTCTATCAATTTTTACTTCTCTGATAATTGTTTTTAAATAGATTTTTCAATTTAGGTAAACATTCCACCTAAAATTTGTTTTTAAAGACAAGAATATTAGTATGCAATAATTTAACCAAACTAGTTATATAGCTACATTTTGCCTCGCCAACTACCTGAAAAAGAAACATGTATCTGTGTCTTACTTTAACGAGATTAGGGGCGCCCTACTGGCTCCGAAAGTAGATCATGTGACTCTTGATCTCAGAGTCCACGTGAGTTTGAGCCCCACGTTGGGTTTAGAGATTACTTAAAAATAAAAATCATCAGGGTGCCTGGGTTAAGCGTCCAACTTCAGCTCAGGTCACGATCTCATGGTTCGTGGGTTCCAGCCCCATGTCGGGCTCTGTGCTGACAGCTTGGAGCCTGGAGCTGCTTCAGATTCTGCATCTCCCTCTTTCTCTGCCCTCCCCCACTTGAGCTTGGTCTCTCTCTCTCTCTCTCTCTCTCTCTCTCTCTCTCAAAATTAAATAAACAGTTAAATAATTAAAATAAATAAGTCAATCTCTTAAAAAATTAAAAAATAAAATAAAAGAGCTTACACTTTGGGGCACCTGGGTGGCTCAGCCGGTTAACTATCCAGCTGGATTTCGGCTCAGCCCACGATCTCACGCTTCGTGGGATCGAGAACAGTCCCCCTGCTGGGGACTCTCTCTCTGCCCCTCCCCTGCTCGTGCTCTCACACACTCTCTCTCCCCCAAAATAAGTAGATAAACATTAAAAAAGAGAGAGAGAGATTATACTTTGGTGAACGTATTGGGCAGAGAAATTTGTGTAGTCCTGTAATTGTCCTACAAAGAGCAGAGGAAAACATAAATTGTGTTCTCTGAAACTTGCACATTTGCAATACCAGGAAGAGAGCGAGCTGACATTCACGGCTGGACATTGCAAGCGTGCGGCTTGCTTACCTATCAGGACCCTTGGCATCCTGCCAATTACTCAGATGAGAAAACTGGGGTCCACTCGGCTACTAATGGCTGGTGGCAGGCAGTGTGACACTCACACTCAGGTCTATGTGACCCTAAGTCCACGCTCTGCCGGCATGCTGGGGCATGGCAGCAAACAGGGGAGAGGCGCCGCGGGGGTCCAGCAGGAGCACCCCTCCAGGTGTGCTCAGCCCGGGGCACCGGTGTGCTGGAGCGAGTTGCCCGTGGTAGTAAGGACCCCGCGTTCAGTGCTCACACCCACCGTGGGACCCAGGGACCCTGCAGGGCTGGAGTGGCCGGGTGGGGCCGCACCCCACCTGCTCCCCACTGCCCCACGGAGCTGCTCCGGCACTGCGGCAAAGGAAAAGAGGGCTGGCCGGCCACTCCCTGGCTCTCACAGTCCCACCACAAGTGACACACCGTCCCGCACCCCCTCATTAACCGAAACAAGTCATGCGGCCATGCCCCGCATCATCACAGGGTGGGAGGTGAAATTCTTGTGCGCAAACCAGCACGCGGCACCGAGGTCTAGGGAAGTGGTTAGGATTTCATGGTGGATATGGCGGGGGGCGGAGCAGAGGCAAGTTGGTAAGGCGGACAGGGAGCGAGGGGTTTGGAACTGACCCGTGAAGCAGTAGGAAACTCAGCTAACAGAACGAGCTGGGCTGAGCCGAGGGCATGCGAGGCTGCCGTCAGGGCGAGCCCCGCTAGGATGTGGTTGCAGGAGTGTGTCGGGAAGATGGCACAGGTTTGACGTCGGGGTGCGGGGCGGCCAAAACCCAGGAGGGAGCGTAACAGAGAAACAGAAGGACGTGCAGAGTGAACAAGGAGGCACGTAGGGACCCCCCTAAGGTCTGGGTGGCAGCCCCTGAGCTGGAAAAGGCATGTGGGGGGGAGTGCTGGAGAAAGAGGGACGGGGGGGGGGGCAGAATGGCCACAAGACACTCGGGAGTCCTGGAGATGGAAATGGCTGGAAAGGCGGTTTTGTAGTTCGGGAGAGAATAGATGAGCATGTGTTTTCTCCCACATACAGAGAACAGTTTAAAAATTCACAGCAACGTACCAAATCCGTTACAGACACGTTGTCATGAACACAGGATCGTAACTCACAGCCAAAACAACCGCCGCCCAGTCAGATACTTACGACAGCCTTCCCTTGCCCCAGTCGGTCCGAGGCCTCCCAGCCTCACTGCAAAGTTCTGGACAAATGGAATTGCTAACGCAGTGTCTTTTAATAATTCAAGATAGGCATAAAAAGTTAAAATTTTACCATTTTTCTTTTTTCCCAGAGTCAGAGTCAGAGTCAGAATATGTGCAGGACTCTTGACTCCCCCAGACCTCAACCACTGATAGCCTACTGTTGACCGGAAGCCTCTGGTAACAGAACAGCTAACACACCGCATGGTGTACGTGTGGTATGATGTGGTCTTACGATAAAGTGAGAGAAAAGCAAGTGTGATTGAGAGCATCTCAAGGGAGAGAGAACACACTGAGAGCACAGTGCGGTGCGCTGTCCGCGTGTGAGTGGCCCACGGTCCGCCCACGGCCCGCCCCCGCCAGGAAGGGCTGGGGGCGGGACCCGAGGCAGGCCAGAGCGTCCGCAGGTGCACCTGTCTGAGCCCAGACCTCCTCGTCCACGGTCTGCCCCTCACACAGGAGGGACACTGTGTCCAGGTTCCTCTGATTCTATTCTTTTTCCTACATGTGTTTTCTGTTCTCCGGTAATTATTAATATTTCCGCTTTGACTTTGACCTTGACCTGGTGGTCTCACTGCTCTATGTTAGGTGGGGATTTACGTTCTTTCATCCTGCTTGGTGTTTGAAAGCACTTTCAATTTGAAGACTCCTGTGTTTCTGACATTCTGGAAAATTCCCACCTTTTATGGCTTTAATTATGCTTCTCTGCCATTCCCTCTGCTCCTCTGGAATTCTGATTGGATTAGATTGAGCTCTCTTCACCCACTGCTCTTGCTCCAGGGACCCCTATCTTCAAATATCTCTTGGGGCGCCTGGGTGGCTCAGTCAGTTTAGCGTCTGACTTTGGCTCAGGTCACCATCTCACAGTTGGTAGGTTCGAGCCCTGTGTCGGGCTCTGTGCTGACAGCTCAGAGCCTGGAGCCTGCTTCCAATTCTGTGTGACACTTTCTCCCTTCCCAGCCCCCGCTCATGCTCTATCTCTTCCCAAAATAAACATTAAAAAACTCCTCTTTCCATTCTCCTTTCCAGATTCTTTCCTCAGCACGTTTCTTCTTTCTACTGTGTGTCTGTCCATCACTACATTTATCATCTCTAGGGTTTCCAGTTGGTTCTTTTTAAATATATACTTGTTTTATTTTTGCCAGTTCTTTATTTCACAATTTCATGCCCCTTTTTATGAGTATTATGTCACCATATATTTCTTTACGTTTCCTATCCATTTATTTAAAGTTCTTTCAGGATGTTTCATTATTTTTGTCTGGAGTGAATTCTGCACATGTTTTGGAATTTGGGGTTGGACAGCTCATCCTGGGTGGTCATTCTCACAGTCTCTCTCTCCCACTCTCATGGTGCCCGTGGCTAACGAAGGTTGACCAGGTCCAAGTGGGGCCCTCGCCCTTGAGCAAGTAGCCTTGTCCTGACAGGAGGCGTCCAGATACACCACTGAGTGGCTTAGCTCACTTCCGGGTCAGAAAGCTGGGGTCAGTGTTTCCTCCTCTCCCCGTGGGCACCGCCATCCCCCCCACCCTACGGGACCCCAATTCCTTACAGGATCTGCCTGCTCTGGGCCCTGGGTCCACAGGATGGGCTTCCCCAGCTCCTTCTCACTGCTGTGCGGTTCTGTTCAGACGCAACCCTTGGCGCTGTCTACAGTGTTTCAAGTACCCTCTAATTTTACACCTCCTCCTTCTCTCATTGGTGTATACTTAGAGCAGGTGTGGGTTCCAGCACGAGCAGAACACCATCCTAACTGAAGCTTGAGGCCACGACCTCCACTTTTCACAAAATTTTGCAAACCTTAGCACTTTTTAATAAAATCTTTAATGTTTATTTTTGAGAGAGCGAGAGCGCAGGTAAGGAGCAGAGAGAAAGGGAGACATAAACTGTAGAGCGGGCTCCAGGCTCTGTGCTAATAGCTCAGAGCCCGATGTGGGGCTTGAACTCATGCATGAACAGTGAGATCATGACCTGAGCCCAAGTGGGACGCTTTCACGGTCCCTTTGTTGGGCTGCGTTTTCACTTGTTTAGATAAACTTTAATGGGAGTCTGCATTTAAAGCCGTTTTCTAGCAAAGTTATATCCTCTATATCAGCATGCATTATGTACTGTACGGCACACAATTTATATGTTTATGTAATTCTGTGACATTTTGTTTGTATATTTCTATATCATACTTACTTTCTAGGAGGAGAGAGCGTGAGCTGTCGAGAGTCAGGGTTGATATACTTGTGCCATTAGCTCTTCTTAGGTATGTTAAATTCCTAATCTTTTTCCTGATAGTTTATATTTTCCAGAGGCTGTGAACACTGGGGCGGAAGCCAGCTCATTACAGTTAGTTCACCTTACACCCCGGTTTTCACAATGTCTCCTGCATTCTCTCTGCCTCTGTTGGGTCAACGGCAGCCAGTGGATGGAGTCATGTTGGGGCCGCTCAGTCCATCAGGCAGGGGTGAGGCAGACCGCGGGACAAGGCAGACAGGACTTCTCCTGCCAGCCCCACCGGCCGGGACGGTGGCTTTTATCCGGAGACAAGGCGGAAGGCCGGGTGGAAAATGTCTGCGGCTTCTGCGCTGTGGCGGCCACACTCGTGAAGATCACTCACTTGGGTGCCGGCTGGTGGCCGTAGAGGGTGCCCCACACCCCACGGCGCCTCCACGCCCGTCCACAGGTGCCCGGCGAACATGGGTGGGTGCAGAGCCCGTGCTACGTGCGGTCCCGGGCGTGGGGAACAGAAGTGGACCGGCCAGGTTGTCCCTTAGGTAACATGAAGCAATTCTCTGACACATCAGGGGTGAGTGGCCAGTGTTGACGAGGTAGGAGTCCTAACATCTCTCTCTCACACACACACACACACACACACACACACACCATCTATTTCCTTTGCATTCGGTGTAAATACCTTCTTTATCTATTTCAGATTTGGTATCTGTTCTGCAGCATTATCTTAGTTTATAAAAGGGTAACAAACACATTTAACCACAGATGTCTGAGTTGGTAAGACTACATTCCTATTTTCAGTTCTTTTTGGATCTCTCCTTTCTCTGTGAAAACTCGTTTCCTGAAAATTATACTAGGTAACCTAAAAATAAAAATCAAGAACGTGAGAATGTAATGCAGAAAGAAATGGAAGCTACTTTCCTCTGTGAAGTAGCATGTTCTCTACTGACTTCTGGAGACTGAATCTTCTGGAATTTCTCTTCGTAAACGAAATTAACAACCCTGACCTCCAACCACGGCTTAGGCAGAGGAAGAGTCTGGCTATTTAACGTTCCACATTGACTAACTTTCACTTGGCAGGGCCTACCATGGAAGAAGGTTTACCCAGAAAGTCTGCTCTTTGTAATTTTATCGTATCTCTTCACTTGAAATTTTATTTGAAGACCACTCTCTGAACTGATGGATCTAGCAAAAGTGCTCATAGATGATCTGTACAATTCTAGGATTAAAATATTTCAACATCTGATTAACTTACTAAAATATGAAATCTGTTAGTGGCTAGAAAATGAAATGACCTGTATGGAGGTCATGAAATATAGTTGATATGTTGGTGCCCTTTGTATTTCTGAGATGGGTTAAGATCCTAATCTTTCTCCTGGCATTTTCTATTTTTCAGAGCTTGTGAAAATTGAGGCAGGATTAGGTTTGTTACATTTGATTGGTCTTGGAACCTGGGTTTTGTAATATTAAAAAATTTTTTATTTTTATTTACAACACATAATTTATTTGGTTAAAAGGTTAACAGTTTTTGCTTAGTTAATGGCTGGTTGAAAGAGCCTTATAAGAACAGGAAGATAAGTTATAGGATGACCAAAATGATTTTAGAAGTTTAACATTACAAAATAGCTATTTTATGCACGTATATCTAAACATAAGAATGAATAAATTAACACTCATGAAAAGGTGGGAAAAATTATTTTAACATTATTTATTTTTGATAGAGAGGGACAAAGTGTGAGGGGAGAGTCAGAGAGAAAGGGAGTCACAGAATCCGAAGCAGGCTCCAGGCTCTGAGCTGTCAGCACAGAGCCCAACGTGGGGCTCGAATCCATGAACCGTGAGATCATGACCTGAGCTGAAGTCGGACACTTATCTGACTGGGCCCCCCAGGTGTCCCTAAAAATTTTTTTTAACGTTAAGAGCTTAACCAGAATTTTTAAATATCGTTATATATTTGTTCTCATATATTTAGTCCCATGACATTATACATTAAGTTCGAAGTACATTTAAGTTTTTGACAGAGACGCTGAGGAATATTTGTAGACCAATGATGATTTAAGCAGGAGCTCTCACTTTCTTAATAGTGTAACTAAAAATAATAAATTAAAAAATAAAACCAAAAACTAAATATGAAGTGGAAAATATACTTTATTTTTTAGTTAAAAAAGAATTTAATGTTTACTTATTTTTGAAAGAGAGAGCGAGCACGAGTGTGGGAGGAGCAGAGTGAGAGGGAGACAGACTCCGGAGCAGCTCCAGGCTCTGAGCTGTTTCGCATAGAGCCCGACACGGGGCTTGAATTCACCAAGTGCAAGATCATGACTGAACTGATGTCGGACGCTTAACCACCAGAGCCGCCCAGGCGCCCCGGGAAAATGCATTTTAAAACAGACCTAGAGATGGAAAAGATCTTCCTTTTAGGCCTCACCAGATGCAGTTTGGCTCCCCTTCAGCCTAGTCTCTGACCTCCCATCTCCCACCCTCTGTCTCTAAGGCAGGGTTAATAAGGACTCCCACGTGATTTGGTTTTACACAGCATTTCTTGACTAGCACTTAAATCTGATTTCTTAAATGTACCAGAACTCATCACCAGACTGAAAACAGAAGATCGTGTCTGCTTATTTTTGTAAGGTGGCACCACAACTGACACAGGGCTCAGCACATTCCCTTGAGGTCTTGGACCATGACCATCAGTGGAAGATGGCAGCGCGGACACTTTCATGGCCTAAATAGAATTATACATATGCTTTGGACCTCAAGTTGCTTTTAAACCTTTGTCGACAAACTCACGCTGGCTCGGATGTTATGGATCGCAGTTTGGACGTTAACATACCCCTCATACAAAATACAGACGGGGATTCTTGAGATTCATGAAAACTGTCATGATTAACATTGACTCAGAGCCCTCAGCGTGCCCTGCATTACCCTGCAGGCATGCTGTGTACGCTACACATTTTTATTACAAAAAGAACAGTGCAGGGAACTCCTCTTTATCCTCCCACAACACTGAGTTTTCTCTGGCAATGCTACAGTGCACTTACTTTGCACCCCAGCAACCTACTCACCAGCTTGGCAAACTACATAATTCTTTAAGGGCGAAGTCATTCTTGGTAATAGCGCGGTCAGGAATAAAGCTCTTACTGTCAGAACTCAGCTGATGTGGTGGCTAATGACACGCAGGGCGCGTGCGGAACCTGGCTCGGCTGTTCTGTGCGGCACTGACACCCTGATGGGCCCTACAAACACAACACAAAACAAAAAGGACACACAACTTGAGTCCACAGAGCAGCACCGGAACTTCAAGGTATAAAGGAACAGAATGCCAGAACATGAAGATAGCATTCATACACATACGGTTTTCTGCAAGTCCCCACGCTCTAATTTTGAGAAGGAAGACGACAGAACTATTGAAGAATTCATTTCCCCATGGCACTGGTTCAACACCTCAGGCTTCTCTGCTGAAAAGCCTCCTTATGTACTACTGTACAGTAGAAGAGCTGAAGACAAAGGCCGGCAGGCATGATCGGATTCTCTTCTCTCCTACAAAAGAAGAAATCGAATTGGTGGAGAAAAAAAATTATCTCCACACTGGAAGACAGAGCAATGACAAAAATAAAGAGGCTTTGTCCAATACAACTCACTATTTTCATTACTTAGCTTTGGCATTTCAGAGATGAAGGCTTTTTGTTACAACACATCACAGATAATACAAGAAACCAACTGCACCGGCATGAGCTGCAAGGAGGAAGTAGTCTGTTGGAATGCATTCTGCAGAGAAAGGCATTTTTGAGAGTGGGGAGTGGTAGGGGGCAATTAAAGAGAAAGCACCTAATGAAACAAACGTTCCTAAAATTTAGAAAACTTGCTACTGAAATTAATGCTAGGTCTCCACATCTAGCAGGACACTTAACGTCAGGCTTTAATGTCAGGGCTAAAGGTAGCATCCCCCCCCCCCCCCCGGGAGAAAAACGCGTATCAAATGACTCTTCCCCTCTCTTACTGTTTTTTAACTGTGCGAAGTCCGCGCTCTATGTCTGTGGAATTTCGTAGACCCCATTTGCCTGGGAAAAGATGTACTTTCTGAGTGGATACACACCAGGGGAGCAGGGCACCCAGCTTCATCCTGCCTGGCACGGGAAGAGCAGACAGCCGCGTGGGGGCCTCAACAGGACAGCAGGGGAGAGGCTGGCCTCCCAGGGCACGGGAAGGGTTTCACAAACCTCATCTGTGAAATACACATACACACACACACCCCCCATAATAATTCACCCTCCTCCGAAGAACGCAGCTCCCAGAGGTTTGCTCTGATTTGACCCCGACAAAAAGGGAATTGCCCTGGAGGGGATACAATGGTGACCAAGAGACACCCGCGGTTATACCGGGCGGGGTGATAAGGGAGCAGGACTCAGGCCCTGCTGCAAAGGTCAGTACCTGCCAGACTCCCGCGCCCTCCAAGCCGCCCGCGGGGATTTTTGCCTGCGTTCCTCTCTCCCTCCACCCTGGACTGCCCACACCCACCCTCCCAGCCCCGCCCCGCCCCGCCCTTGAGAACCTGGCACCACCCCTCGAAGCCCAGCCCCGCCCGTCGGACCCAGCCCCCTGCCAACCCAGCCCCGTCGGAGCCCGGCTCCCACCTTTCAAATCCAGCACCCCGCAAACGCAACAAGGTCGGAACCCAGCCCCACCTGTTCGAACCTAGCCCCTTCCGAACCCAGCCCCGCCCGTCAGAACCCGGAACCCTGCAAACTCAGCCCCGTCGGAACCCAGACCCACAAGGCGTTCGAACCCAGCGCCGTCGGAACCCGGCACCCTGCAAACCACCACCGTCGGAACCCGGCGGCGTCCGAGCCCCGCCC
>NC_043706.1:143762033-143796973 GCF_006229205.1 Suricata suricatta
CGGGGCCGGGCCGGGGGCGCCCAGCCCTGGGCGTGCGCCCGGGGAGGGGAGGAAATCGCCCTCGCTCCCGGCCTAGGACAATGGCAGTTGTTTATGGCCGAGCGGCCGGAAGGCTTTCCAGGGTTTTTACGGGCTGGGTTCGAGCCCCGCTCGGCTGGGGCCGGAGGGGTCGTGCGGGTTCGGGGGCAGCTGAGCGCCCGCGGGCGCGCGCGGACCCCGGGGCGCAGTCGTGCGCTGCACCTTGCACGGGAGGCCCGCGCTCGTGGGGGATTGTTCGCAGCGCCTGGTTCTGATTGGCTCGAACAGCCACTTCGGAGTCGGTGTTATTTGCTCAGACGCCCGCCTTCAGGCGCCCGTCGTGTCGGCGGGCTTGACCGAGTCCCGAGCGTCCTCTATTATCGTGAAGCCCCGGGTCCCACGTTTGAGGAACGTTGACATGCGCGTGTTCGGCCTCCTGGTGTCGTCCGCGGGTGGGCGGGTTTCCTCCGCCTCGGTGGGCACGCCGTGCAGCTCAGTACTGGTTCAACGTTAGTCTGCGGTGTTGGGCTTGGGGTGCCCGTGTCGACGCTGGTGACTCCTGACTCAGTGCTCCTCCTCCCAGGTGACTCGCAGTGAGTCCTAGAAGCAGACCGGTCACTTGGGTTCCTTCTAGACTCAGCAGCGAGTCCTCTGACAGGTGATAGGCAGCGGTTTGACTTTTCCTACGACGTTGTCTTTCCGAACAATGGATTCATTTTTCTTCTCTCTGGTTGAAAAAATTCGGATGTAAAATATTATCTTGGTACATGGTTGTTGTGTTTTTCTGTTTGAACGAATCTATTTATAATTGTTCTTTGAGAGATTTCCCAAGTCTGGTTGACAGAAGGAATATTTTTTTCAATTTAGGAATAGATAATTCAGTTTATTTTCTGGGATTTTGAATTGAGTTGGCATTTTAAAAGATCTAAATCAAAAACATAAGTTATTGGTTTCAAAAATATTCCCTTTTTTAAGGACTCACTTGGAACTTATTCTTAGAGATATTAGTAGTTATTAAAACTGGCCTGGCATTTGGAGAGCCATCCACGTGGTGGTTCTGCGGGGAGAAGTTCCTGTGTGAGTGTCTTTTGAAGCAAATTTGAAGGGCTTTTTCGGAACATGGTTATGAACTTCACTTAGTAGTTTTTTCTCCCCACATATACTTGATCTCTTTTTAGAAATGATTCCCCAGGATTATACAGGAAGGCTTTTTGTACTGAAGTAAATTGGCTTTTAAAAATATCTACGTGTTATTTATATTAGTTTTTTCATTCTCTAGAACCTTGTTCACATTTAATATGATGCTTTCTGGAGATTCCTTGCATACTGTTAAATTTATTCTGATCTTGGAAGTTGAGTTTCACATTTACGATGTATATTTCATTATGATGCAGGTGAACCTTCGCGTTAGTAATTTTCCAAAGCAGTATTTTAAGGCTTGTGGGCTCATGTTGCTGTATGTAAACTCACGTCTAAAAACTTGCACCGCATAATGGTGAGTTTTTACCCGGACCCTCGCAGATTGTTCTCCGGGTTTTCTACAAGAATGTGACTGTGATCCAGCCCTTTGTTCTTTTCAATAAATGTTGAGCACATTTACTACAGGATTTGATTTGCAAGAAAGCAAAATATTTGGATAATCCTTATTGATATGAGATTATAGTTATTTGCTTTTTTGGGGAGGAGGGCACAGGGATCAGTCTGTGATAACACAGTTATAAAATCTGTGTTAGTCGGCTGATGGGTGGTTGCAGGCAGTCTTGACAGTCACTGGTAATTCTCTGGCTCCTACGTGTAGTAAGATGGTAAACCTGGCTTCTTGGATTACATTACTTTTTAAGAAAATCTGAGTATGTCCTAAAATCAACCTGGTTAATAAGTTTCCTTTTTTCCTTCGGTTCACATTTATGTGGAAAAGTAGAGCTTCCAAAGAAAAAGCTAGTTATATCTTATCATGGTGTTATCTTTCAACCCCTTCCTCCTAGATTCTTTTGGAATTTTAAAATGAGAGTTGATCTAAACTTAACGTTGGTATTTTATCACTAGGAGATAAGTTGTGTTAAGTTGAATTAAGGTTTTGGTGACTGTGGAAAACTACAACTCCTAATAACATCTTAAAGCTTTTTAGTTGTGTTTTCTTAGTAGTAAGGCTTTATGTCTTCAGGGTTTATTACTGATCACGGTGGGACACTGGTTGCCGGTCTTCACCTCTGCCTCCGCCGGGGAGGCCCAGAGCTCTCCCTCTGGCGTGCTGGTGTCCTGTCGCCTGCCTCATGGCACTCTTGCATCCTCGCCACTGGTTTGTCTGTTTCTCTCCCTGAGTACAGGAAAGCAAGAGCTTAGAAATGTACTCATACGGAGGAACAATGATGAGTGGCTTCCTTTCCGTGGACCTTTATTCTGGACCACACGTAGGGTATGTGCATTGTAAAAACTTAGTGGCATTTCGTAGGGCATTAAAGTTTTATGTTTCCATGTGTTTCTCTTTTGCATAAGGATACAGCTAAATGCTAGAACTGTTCTAGGCAGTTGATCTTTTTACTTCATGAGCTAGTTCTTGAAGTCCATTTTTTAAAAGTAATCTGTTGAGTTCATTGTCTTCTTTTTGCCCTGATGGGAAACAATAGTCTAGACACCCACATGTGCCTTACTGAAGGTGAATCTGCTCTATTTTAATATTCTGGTGACGCTGGAGAGGCAGTGCGGTGATTCATGTTACCCAGAGGTGTGGGTAAAAAACAGCTTCTGGTCTGTCAGCAGAGGTGGAGTAGGAAGTAGTACGAGGTTGCATAATTTATAGCTCCGTGTTCCAGACTGGTACTTAGGTTGTAACCTGCTTCATGAAACGCCGGCCCTGTATTTGAGGCTGTTTGGAAAACAGCTGTTGGGCCATTGCACGTTGATACTTCAGAAGATCTCTTTTTTTGGTGACTAATACCTGATGATACAGGCCGCTGCCAATGATGTGTTTGTCGTATTTATAGGCATCTCTCTCTTTCTTTGTTTTTTTTGACTCGGCACTCAGTGGCGGTTGTAACCTTGTTTTCTTTTTCTAAACCTTTATTTCCTGTAATGACTGGTTAAGCTTTATGTCTGGTGGGTGTGAGCCGGTCAGTCTGAGGTGAACCCTGGTCTCACCTTGTCTCACATCTTCAATTGAAGCTGCATCGGGACCAGCTTCAGTTTGCTCTCCTTTTGCTCATGAAAACTAATTTTAATTTCTGCAACTTACAGGCTTACTGGAAGGTAAATGTTGTGACTGATCTTTTCTAGAACTGTCAAGTTTTGGTGCGGTGAATAGCACAGCAGTGGAAGGGGTGATATTCTTGAAGAGTCTGAGTCACAGGAGAGTAGGGCCCATCTCTGGTTGGTGTAAAGCTCCAGAAAAGGAGGTTTGGTACTCTGTAAGGATTTAATCGAGCAGTTGTGTACAAAACATTGTTTCTAGGCATTGTTATCCTGGTGGCCTAGGTTCATTTGTTTATAAACAGTTTTGCCAGACTTGAACTTAGGTGGAATGTCAGCAGATGCTAATAAATAATAGCAATTATTGTGATAGAAGTCTATTTTCCTTCGTTACAAATGAAACGGATATGAATACTACTTGAAGCTACACAGATCTCTTAATTGAGAATCATTTCCGGGTCAGGTAAGCGGTGTTGCAGTTGCTGTTTCCTAGCTGGCTGTACCCCGGAAACGCTTGTTCACCTGGAAGACACTAGGAGAGTGATGAAGATTTGACCTGCGTGGACACTTGAGTTCGATTCTGCTCAGTCCTGCCAAACCTCCCAGACCCATTAGGCAGTTCAGGGTGTCGCCCCGCCCCCCTCACGTCTGTTGGCTGTCTCTGAGGGCTGGCAGGGCCGAGGGTCCAGCGGTGGGCTTCTGGTCAGCATCCTCCTGCGTCTGAGTCATGGCAGGGTGGCCACACTGTCAAGGCTGGACGTCTTGACGAGCTAGCTGTGAACGAGCAGAAGCTTTTCCTGACCTTTCCAGTCCTGCCTCAGGGCCGACTCCAGCAGGCCGGGAGCTGGCCGGGGACTGGATGGCCCTGTTCACTGGTCCCCTTGAGCTTTGGTTCTGACAATAAAAATGGGAAACTTCATTCAGCATTTTGGCCTATGAGATTGACCACAATTGTGTTATAATTTAACTTAGAAAGTAAATGTACTGGTTCAGGCGAAATAGCCCGCGTAGAAAACACTTCCCTGATAGAAGGTGATCCCGGGACGTGGGGATGATTTGAAGTTTCATGCTTGCAAGTTTACAGGTGTGTGTCATGAGTGAAATTATTTACAGGAAACATGACCGGAAAATAGCCAAAATTTCTATACTTCTCAAAAAGAATTCGGTGTTAAAGAAAATTACACCATGTGGCCTACAGAAAGTGATGTGAATTTGTGTTGCACTTGTTTGCTTGGTCATGTTTTTAGGTTCATTTACACACAGCATGCTTTACTGTGAGAGAGAGAGAGAGAGAGAGAGAGAGAGAGAGAGGGAGGGAGGGAGGGAGGGAGGGAGGGAGGGAGGGAGATGGAAGCGCGGGTGCCACACAACATCATGAATTTCAGAGGTACAGCGTAGTTGACATCAGCAGTAATACACATTTGGGCCCGTCAGGAGCTCTCCACAGTGAATCTAGCTGCCACCGGCCACCACTCGGGGTTGTTACACGTGAGTAACCCAAGTCCCCGTGTACCGGAGAGCTCCAGGTCTTGTGTATCTTGTAAATGGCAGTTTGTCCCTTTCACTCTCCCTCCCTTCTTCTGCCCATCCTGCTAGCCCCCTCCCCTCTGACAACCAGATTATTTTATGTATCTCTGAGTTTATTTCTAGTTTTGTTGTTATTGGTGGTGTTTGTTAATGCTTTTCAGACTCCACGTGAGGGAAGTCATATAGTATTTGTCCTTCCCTGACTTAGCATAGTACTCTCGGGGTCTGTCCATGTGGTTGCAAAGGCTAGATTTCATTTGTTTTTAACGGCTGAGTGATACTCCGTGCATACCCCGTCTGCGTCATTCACACGCCGAGGACCACTTGAGTGACCTCCGTATCTGGGCCACAGGAAAGAACACTACAGTGAACAGAGGGATGCCTGTATATTTTTGAATCGGTGTCTTCATTTTCTTTGGGTAAATCCCCAGAAGTGAGATTGCTGGGTTGTATGGTCGATAGTTCTATTTTACCATTTTTGAGGCTCCTCCATCCTGGTTTCCACAGCGGCTGCACCATTTTGCTTTCCCAGCAGGAGTGCACGAGGGTTCCCTCTTTACCATGTCCTCGCCAACACTTGTGATTTCTTGTCTTTTTGGTAATAGCCACTCTGACAGGTGTAAGGAGATACCTTCTTGGGGTTTTGATTTGCATTTTCTTGATGTGTAGTGATGTTGAGCATCTTTTCACACACTTGTTAGCCATCTGTAGGTCTTCTTTTGAAAAATGTCCATTCACAGTTCCTGCCTATTTAAAAAGATGTATATTTATTTATTTTGAGAGAGAGAGAGAGAGAGAGAATGCACATGAGTAGGGAAGGGCAGAGAGAGGAAAGATAAAATACTCTGAGCAGGGTCTGCGCTGTCAGTGCAGAGCCTGATGCAGGACTTGAACTCACAAACCCTGAGATCATGAGGTGAGCTAAAATCAAGAGTTGGACGCTTAACTGACTGAGCCACCCAGGTGCCCCCACAATCTCTGGGCACCCCCGTTTTCTTATTGAATTTTTCCTGTTGCGTTGTGTGAATTCTTTGTTTGGATATATGTGGTATGTGGTTTGCAAATATTTTCTCCCATTCCATACGTTACTCTTTTTTTTTTTTTAATGGTTTCCTTTGCTCTGTCGCATCTTTTTAATTCGATGGAGTTTTTTATTCATTTAGTTTTGCTTTTGTTCCTCTTGTCTGAAGAAACAAATCCAAAAAGATACTGCCGTAGGGGACATGTGTGAGTGATACGCCGGAATTGTTTGCATGAACTCTAGGTGTGAACAACATGAATTTGCTTAAACTGTTTTCAGTTTCTGAAGTTTCAAATTTCCTTAAGTTCTCAGTTGCTGCTAGTGCCCAATTGACGTAGGCAGAATGGACAAGACCATTTTTTATAGAATACCAGATATTTTCTTTGTGTTTTGAAATCCATCCTTCATTTGGGAGCGCAGAAGCACACCGCCAGGGGCCGCCCCGCCACTGCCCGTAGTGACAGCAGTAGTGACAGTAGCGTGATGGGTGGTCTCCGATGAAGAAGTCTTGTCCTGCTTTCTGAAACTTCATCTGAGAGTTTCACTGTTTTTGTAGTAAGAGGGTTTGGCTCCTAAAACAAAGACCGTGGAGAAATTGCTCATTTGTTGGTCGTGTTTGGGTGTTTGTCGGTTACAAGCAGCCCAGTTAGCCTCTTAGGTTCAGAAGTCTAGCTGTTTGCTCTCTGTTGCTTGATTCCGTCCGCGCTTGGCTAACAGAAGGTTAGATTTTTGCTTCTTCCAGATTTAAACTGTTGTTCCGTGCAAGATTGTACTTTCTGTTTACTCTTTTGCTAGGAGTGGTACTTTCCATGGTGACCTACTTATTATTCTTTTCATTTCCTGATTCTTACCGGAGAACCAATACAATTTCTGTCTTATAATTTCTTTTTGTGTGCTGTTATCAGTCACAGTTTTGGTGCTGAGGCTTCAGATTGTCTGTTTTCCTCGTTGCTTTGAAGCTAATTCCGTTGTTGAGAAAGTGACGTGGGAGCAGATATATAAACACTGTTGGATATGGTCAAATATTTAAAGACCTTTATATTTTTAAAATGTGTTAACTTCTACGTACGTGTTTAGTATAAAGCCAGTGCGATGGGAAGATGTCTTTCAAATATGTTATTTTTAGGTGGCTATTGGTCTTGTCTGATGAATTTCTGAGTGCAGCAGACTTCTAGACCAATTCTTGTAACACACACAGTGATTTTTTACATGAGCTGTCTAATGAGTCTTTAGGTTACCTTACATTTTCACTCTAATGAATTTTTGTGTTGGCAAAAACTTGGTGATTTGGGGGGTGATTATTTTTAAGAGACCTGGGTAATAGAAGAATGTTTTATGAGGGTTTTTGGTTTGAGCCCAAGTGTTTTCATTTTTACGGCTAATTCTTCTTCGCAGGATCCTTTAAAATATTTTGTCTGTTCTGTTACAGTAGAGTTTGTCTGTCTTGTTCTTTGAATGTCTCTTTTACGTACACATGGTTTGCCGTTGCACATTGACCATTTAGGAAATATTGGTTCGCTGACTTATGTGAATTTTTGAGTGTTGACATTTCTTTAAACAATATCAAAATACCCCATTTGCTAATAATACTACTGCGGATCAGAAAAACCTGGACTTCATACCTGAGCTCGGGGTTTATAGCTGGCAGCCCTTGAAGGGCCAGGCTTGCTCGCTCCTGGGTGAGGAAGCACCTGCCGGCGGCGCAGGCCCCCAGAGACGCGGCTCGTCAGTCACTGTTGCACGTGCAAGTGCCAGTCCGTGGGAAAATGGGCTCGGTCTGCTCAGGACGTGAGCAGGTCATAGGTCTCTTTCTTGAGAGCTCTGTGGCACTTTGGGGTGCAGCCCGTGGAGTTTTTCCTGGCGTGGGGCGCAGGTTATTGAACAAACATGTACTTGAGAGTCAGATGTTCTTAAAATTAGTCATTTCTGTTTCATCAAAAACACTCTTCAGTGAAACGGCACCCCCTTGTTTTAAGTGTGAATTCATCGCTGTGACAGATTCATTGACTTGTACATTTGGATGCTGTTGCCTTGATTTGTGCTAACGGGCCATCAGCCTGGCCCATCATGACCTCTGAGCCTTAGCACAGATGCCGACACGGTGACCGCCGCTGATGCTGAGTACGGTGCTCCTGTGGCCAAGTTTTGACTTCCCGGTTGGCTTGAAAGGGTCTGAGGGAGGCGCAGGACTCGGAGTCTGTGGTCTGTGAGCTCCTGCCTTACAGCGCTTCGTGATGGGTCTGAGGGGTTTGCACTTGTGTATTTGAATTTCACTTTATATTTGAAGGTAGGTGTTAAAGGCTTCATGGAAATATTCATGGTATTTTCCAACTATGGCTCTAAAATTAACATGTCTCATTTAAAATGTGACTGTAGCTTAGTGTGACGGAAGGGTGGATTTCAACATGTATTTTTTTTGCATGTTGTTATATATTTGATTGTGTTCTATATGAGTGCCTATTTTAATTTTTACTTGTCAGTAATAAGATGCAAGAAGTTATGTTTTCATTACTGAAGACTACCATCCCAGGACTGAGCTGCAGGCCAGTCCTGATCCTGGTCAGTTCCTAGTTCAGAGAACAGTGACGGCTAATGTATTCCAAGTGGTGTGGGGGGTGGACGGGTTGTTCAGTGTGGGCTTGTGTCTTCTGGCACTTGTCTGTCCTTTCTTTCTCTCCTTCCCACGTGTAAAGTCTGAATTCTGCCAAACATGGACTCTGTAAGGATGTCTCTTCACTGCTGTTTTCCCTCGGTTTTCGTGTATTTCCTGAGATACAGATCAGCATACAGGCTCAGACAGACAGTATTCATATTCTACACCTGCTGTATACACAAGGCGGGATTTTCACACTTCAAAGCAGTGTGTAAATATATGACTTTTAAAAATGCATGTGGTAAAAACAGTATTAGAATATTGAATTTATGTTTAAGATTACCAACATTGAAGATGAACTCATTTACTCAGTGGCAACTTGTTCTGCAACTGATATATCGTGTTACTAACTTAAGGCTAGGTGTAAATTCATTTTGATTTTTTGGTGACCATTTCCTTTTTATAAATAGCATTACTAAATTATTTTGATGGTAATTATTTAACATCACCACTTAATGAAATGTATTCATTAGGATACATACTGTTTTCATTTATCAGGGTAATGAAATAACAGAAAAGAAATCTTACCTGCTGAATAAGCGAATTTGTAAATAATTCCTTTGTAGATCAACTAAGCTTCTGCTGGTTCAAGATGTGGAGCTGGTCAGGGCACTGTGGACAGTGGTCTCACGTTTGATGTTTAGGACCTCGGATATTTAAAAATATGTTTTTAACCTGAGTTTGGTAGAGGTGGCCTTGTTGAGTTCTTGGTGTAGCTAATGTGTTTTTATACTAAATTTGCTGATTTCAGTTTTTAAAAATTATTTTCGTATTACCTTCAGAAAATTGTTACTTTGGGAATATCAAGGACCACATATTAAGACCAGCCAATCTGGGAAAGCGGTAGAGAACATTCATATTATTTTATGGTTTATTTTTGAGGTATGTTCTGGAAGACGTAGTTTCAGAAGTAGTTTATACATTTATTTCAGTAGGCAAAGCAGGCTTTTCACTGTAGTTAGATTATCTGTTTAAATATTTGTATTATTATAAATATAAAAATACTTGTTTTTATTTTATAAATAAAATATTTGTTTTATTATAAAATATTTTATTATATATTTTTATCTTTAATAACTTATTGTATATTATTTGTTATGAAAGCAATATGCATGTTTTAGAATATTTGGAAAATGCTTGAAGTGTGTGTGTGTTTGGTTATATGTGTTTATTATTTGCATTTCTAGTCAGTACTGAGTCATATCTTAATCAGCCATATGGCTGTCAGGAATCCAGGTTTTAGAAGCTAGCCACCTAGGTTGTTCTGACCACTGTTAATACTTAACATTTTGTAGGGGCCCCTGGGGGCTCAGTTGCTTAAGCATCCAACTCTTGCTTTCTGCTCAGGGCAGGGTTTGTGGGGTCGAGCCTCCTGTCGGGCTCTGCTGACAGCATGGAGCCCCCTTGGGGTTCTCGCTCTCCCTTTCTCCCTCAGAAATAAGTAAATTTAAGAAAAGTTTAATGCTTAACATTTTGCGAATACACACCACCTACACACCTGACGTTAGGGTGAGTGCGCCGCGTGGGTTCCCCTCTTTCGTTCTGATGGCGGTCCCATGGGGGGGGCTTCCGCTCGCCTCGGTCAAGTTCGCTGGTCCAGAAAATGTGATTTCTTGTCGGCATTTTATTAAAACAGTATGTTTATTAATAAATGCTTTCTGTGTGTTATCTTTGGTTCTTAGAGCCATCTTGGGAGGTGGGCACTTTTGCTGTTCGTATTTTTGGATGAAGAGAGCGAGGCCCGGGGGTGGGGGGGTGGGGGGGGAGTCACTTGCTCAAGGGCGTGCAGCTAGCGAGCCGAGGGGCAGTGCTTTGAACCCTGCTGTTCTCCCCAGCCCTGTGTGCATCGAAATCAAAAGTTTAAGATCCCTGCAGGGGAAAGCAGTGTTTGGAAGGGAAAGTAACTTATGAATAGGATAATTTAGGGGTGCCTGGCTGCCTGGCTGGCTCATTAAGAAGAGCTTGTGACACTTGATCTTGGGGTTGTGTGTTTGAGCCCCACATTGGGTGTAGAGATTACCTACAAATCAAATAATAAGAAAATAATAAAAATAGATAATTTAGAGTTTGACTTTCAGAAAGAAATCACAAGTGTGGTGTAAGGAATCGCTTTCTCTTTTATTTATGTCATGTGCTGTGTTACGTACAGGTGTATAGCTTTGTGTGTCGTACCCATGAGCATATTGACTTTCTCAGGCTCTGTCCCTTCATCTCTGAGGTGGAGGACGGGGTGTTACGGAGCCAGCGTGGTGCAAGCCCTGAGCGGTGCTCTAATGCAGACTTGGAGATAGACCTTGTGACTCGCTGAGGGGAGTGAGGGCATTTGGATGGCTTCACGGACAGCTGTCCTCGGTCTGGGTCTGAGAGAAAGGCCAGGCCTCCCCGAGGTGTGGCCCTGCTGTGTTCAGATCCTTCCCTGACGGCCCGCCTGCGGTTCTGTTGGCAGTTCGTCCCTTTCTCTCTCCATACGCCTTCCTCTCAGTGCATCTCCCTTGACTTTGCCTTGGTGTTGCCTCAGCTCTTTCCTTTCGGGGCTTAAAAGTAAACAAGTGAACCAAGCTTGTTTGTGGCCGTCAGTTAATTTAATTTTACAGTGTGTTGTTATCATATTAACTAGTAGTTTCCAGGTAATGTTGTAATTTCAGTGGTTTTCTAGAGGTAATTTGTTGATGGTTCCAACAATTCTAACTAACCTGTATTGAGCAAGTATTTGTCCTTCTCGAACTAGAAGGGGGAGTTCCAGATGAAGTGGCGGCGTAGGGCCAGTGCGGCGGACCCTCGGGTTGTGCTGGCTCCTAGTCCGTTCCCGCACACGGACGGGAAGCAAAGCAGGCTTTTCTGAATCAGGGAGTCTGGGGGCGCCTGGGTGGCTCAGTCGGTTAAACCTCCGACTTCAGCTCAGGTCAGGTCTCCCGTTCGTGGGTTCAGGCCCTGCGTCAGGCTCTGTGCTGACCGCTAGCTCAGAGCCTGGAGCCTGCTTCCGGTTCTGTGTCTCCCTCTCTCTCTGCCCCCACCCCCCATGCTCTGTATCAAAAGTAAGTAAAACATTAAAAAAATTTGAATCAGGGAGTCTGAATGATTGTAAGTTGTGTAATGTACAGGCATACATTATACACACCCGTGTAATTTGTACGTTAGCATAAAATTTTACTACAGCAAACTAAATGCCATCTCTAGACAAGTCTGTATGAGGCAGACACTTGCCCCTTCGCGTGTTCCCTGTCTTGAGTTCCAGCATAAACAGAATTTAGCTGAAAAGAGTTATCACTTTTTTAACCAAGTGGCAGCGGAACCACAGGCGCCGCTTGTTTGTGGTGTGCACAGCTTCTCAGCAAGCTTCAAGTGCTCCAGGAAGGTTAGCATTTTGTTTTATTTTATTTTATTTTTTGAAGTGTATTTATTTTGAGAGGGAGAGAAAGAGCACCTGTGTGGTGCTAGCAGGGGAGGGGCAGAGAGAGAGAGAGTCCCAAGCAGGCGCCGTGCTGTCAGTGCAGAGCCCGACGCGGGGCTTGAATCCACGAACCGTGAGATCCTGACCTGAGCCGAAATCCAGAGTCGGACGCTGCCTTGAGCCCCCCAGGCGCCCTGGGAAGGTGTACGTTTTATTGGTGTCGTGACATTTTTTAGACCTAGATCTTTTGTGTGGGAGCTCCCGCGCATGCAGTTGCTGAGAACCACTGCAGGGCAGTGGCCGTCGTTTGCGTCTGTGAACTTCTGACTGTGAGCAAAAACTTTGGGAAGAGTTACACCCCTGTATCACTGGCCAAAGGGCATGAAAAATTGCTTTTGTGGTGTGTTTGTTATTTTTTGGCTTTTTTTCTTTTTAAGTTTATTTTGTTTTAGGGAGAGAATGTGCGAGGGAGAGGGACACACAGGGAGGAAGAGAATACTGAGCAGAGGAGCCCGATGCCGGGCTTGATCCCACACGCCTGGGATCATGACCTGAGTTGAAATCGAGTCTTAACGCTTAACCAGATGTGCCACCCAGGTGCCCTGTCCTCGTTTGTTCTTCAGTGTGGCTTCGCCTTGTTAAAGCTGTGGACATTCAGACATTTGGATTTATCTTGGGCTAATATATATAGCACTTCCTCAGGTCAGCAAAGATTGAGCGCCTGCTGTGTTCTGGCCTGGTCAGAGACAGGCCTGCAGACCGAGGCGACGAAGCAGGCCGCCGGCCAGGGAGTCGCGGTGCCGCAGTGGCCCGCCGCGGACTGTGCTTCGGCCCTGGAAGGAGTCCTGGCTCTCCGCTCAGTAAATGTGCTCCTCTGTCTCCAGTTCCAATGTCGCTCAGGTAGGAGTGAGCAGTGTGGGCCAGTCACTGTACGTGTTAAGCGTGCGGGCGCAGCCCCGTGGACGCACGGTTCTCAGGTGGCGCCCATGCTAGGGTGGAAGATGGGCTGAACAAAAGTGGCAGTACTATGGTAGGTTCTCTGTTTGGATGGTGGGGACGAGGGACGCGTTTATAGACTCTCGAAATGAGTCTATAGATGATAAAGACTTTTCTGGAATTTTCTGTGTGGGTAAGCGGGAGAGCATTTCTGGCAGAGAGCATTATTCGCTCAGCAGACATGTGTCATCTGGCCCCTGTTGTAGGTGCAAGAGGCATACTAGTCATGAGGACCTTGTCGGGTCAGAGGAGGGGTGGGGGGAGGTGAGGGGCACACAGCCAAACTGTGTGTTAACAGGCGCTGGTCCGCAGGCCACAGTAACCACTTTCCTAGATTGCACCTCAGCAGAGTGTAACTGAGCTCATGTTAGGAAATGCTCGTTCTGGGTTCTGAAGAATTTGTAGGTAGTAGACGGAGAAAAAAGATAGCAAACTTCTTTTAAAATAATTTGGTCTGAGAAAACAGTACTAGGTCTGGTAGAATTGTACGTGCCCGAGCACGTACAAGCACCCCGGTGGCCTGCAGATGGCGCTGTTCCTGTGCCCGCCCTGCCCTGCCCTGACGCTCTTGTGTCTCAGCCTGGGGCTTGACCACGTGGCTGGCTTTGGCCATGACACAGGCCACTCTGAGCCCAAGCCTTAAGTCCCATTCCACTGCTCTGTCAATGCTTTTCCCTGAATTCCTATGTCCCAGGCCGCAGCTAATGCTTTGAACTTTGGTACCAGAACGAAGACTATTGCAAGAGTCCCAGCTCCCCACACGCTGATGCGCTATCACGACAAGACGAGATGGCGTGTTTGCTTGCTTTCCCAGTGTAACGTGGTGGCTGAAATCCTGTGTGCGTGTGTGTGCGTCCTCGTGTGCCTGGAGCCGGGAGCCAGGTACGGACTTCCGGAGCCGGAGGCTTTAGCCTGGGCCACTTTCTTCCGTGCCTTGTTAGCCGAGTTAGGAATGTTCCCTAGGAAGCAGCAGGATGATGGCTGCCGTTCAGCCAGACCGCCCTGGCAGCAGGGTCTGCGGAGGGCAGGGAGGGCAGGCTTGGGACAGGAGACCCACCAGGGGAAGGAGGGAGCGGGAGTCAGGGCAGAACGCCGGGACTCGGAGATTGAAGGAAGACAAAGTCCAGGCTAACCCCAGGGCCAAACTTGGCTACCTATGCAGATGGCCGTGCCCTTCACCAGAACTAGAAAGAAGAAGATTTTACATGTGGTCTGTTCGACCTGAGCTGGAAAGAAGACGACGTTGTCTTTGGGGAGCATTTGAATTTGAGGTGCTTGTGAATTTCCAGGTAGAAGTTTCCTGCTTGGAAGCTAAAAAGCTGAAGAGCTGTGGCCGCAGAGGACAAGGGGACGGGGGACAAGGGTGATGGTGGTGGGAGGGAGGGAGGGAGCCGCAGCAGAGATGATACTGTTGAAGACAGTTGTGTTAAACCGAGAGGGGCGGGAGAGGAGGGAGGTGGTGAAGCCTAGGGACGTTGCCCCTGGAAGGCTGGTCCCCGGAGGGAAGGGGGGCCCGGGGTCCCAGAGGGACCACCGCCTGCTGAGCCTTCTCCTGGCTCAGTCAATCCCTGCCCTTCTGGGTGTGCAGCCTGACTGCCCTACTGAACTGCTTTTCTGGAGGTCGTCCTGACTCTCTCATTGCCAGAGCCGTTGCCCGGTGCAGGGCCACAAAGAGTCTTTTTCTTCTTCTTTGTGATGGTGTTAGTCTATTTCTATTATTTTCTGACCTCCCATGGTTGACTCTATTCTGCTCATATCTCTTGGCAGTGTAAGTATTTTAATATTGGAGTCCATCCTCTACTTCTGTTTTCAGTTAAGGAAGGCCTGTAATTAAGTGTGGGACCATTCTGAGACCAAGGGGCAAATGACACTGACTAGCTGATGCAGTGTCCTTATTTAACGTTTTATCGACCTCGAGCTGTGCATGCTCATCGGGATACTAAACACTTTTGCTGGTGTTCCTGGGTCGTGGGTCACAGGACCCTCTGCGGGAGGGAGTCAGTGGAGGGCCTGCCTGCCTGCTGGCTGCTTCCCAGCATCTTCTTCTCCTTCCCCTTCTCCAGGAGGGGTTGCAGATGCTGGGTCTCACCTCACCGTGTTGATGTGTGACGGCTGTTGTCGCGGAGTCTGGAGTCTGTATTTCCTAGACTGGCAGTCGAGGGGACGGCTTGCCTATGCCCAAAATCCAGTATTGCTTTTGAGCTTTAGGCTGGCGGTCAGTTTGTGAAAATTCCTCAGGAAGTGCCAACTTGGGCAGGATTTCATTCTTGCACTTCGCTCATCTTTGGCCTGTTGTTCATCTTCGGGATGGTTGTCACACACATGAACATTTCATATCTACCGTTATCTGTAAATAAAGGTCTAAAAAACAAAGTAAAAACAACTGTATTTAGGCTTGGTGGCTGATCTTCGAGAGGAACTGAGGAGCACAGGAGCAGAAAGAGAAATAAACAGGATCGTGGGGCCCGGTAGCATCAGTGCACTTGGGGACCTGGCTCACAGCTTAGCAAGCTCTCAGACGGCGTCTGCCAGAAAGTACTGGTCCTCCTCATCACAAACTTTTGATTGATCTTTTTGCTTCCAGTTCATTCTGTGCTCAGATGTCCGAATACTCCTCCCCCAACTCCCGCACCTCCAGGACTCCAGGTTGCCATGGTGTTGTTTTAGCCGCTTCTGATGCGGGACGATGCAGGTGCTGTGGGGCAGTCTGCCTGACGCCCACGACAGGATGAGTTTACGCTAGGGGTTCGGTAAGAGTGGGAGAGCCATTTTACTCCTGGGTTAACGACCGAGGCGTCACACCCGTGCATGTGTCACACACTTGGCTCTTGGGAGACTGTGAGACACAGATGGGTTCTCGGCTGCCAGGTTCCAGTGTCTAACTTGAAACACGAAGTGAAGTTTTAGAACATTTTCATTGTTTTTTACCGGAAGGGGCTGAACCCTGGACTTCACCAGAACCCCTCCCGTCCAGGCCACACCACTGGCCTTCGTGCTGCCCTGTCATCGTTTCGTAACCCACCGTGACCCTGGCGCCTCCTCTGTGAGCTTGTCACCCGGCCTCCGGGACTGGCCTGCTCTCCTCTGCCGAGTGACGGAGACGCCAGGGTCTGACCCAGGTACCTCCTCTCTTCTCCACCCTCTCCTGCTCGCTGAGGTTTTCCCGCCTCCTCATTTGGAGTGCTGAATGGCCCCCGCTCCCGTCCCCAGGGCCGGTCATCGCCCTGAACTCGCCGTGTCCAAAACGGAACTCCGATTCCCCGCTGGCCCACTCGCGTCTGCTCTTAGGGTCTCCTCCAGCTGCCTAAGTGCCCCACAAGTCCGTTGTCTGTCGCTTATGCCCACGGCCTGGCAGTCACTCTCGATCCCTTTCTCTCTCCCAGACCTCATCTTGAATCTGTCAGCAAATTCTGGCAGCTCGACTTGCAGAACATTTTCATAATCTAACCGCTTCCTGATGCCTCTGCTTCTCGCTGCTGGCCTGGCCCCAAGCTCTCCTCATCTCTCTAGACTATTCCTGTGACCTCTTACCTAGTCTTTTCTCTTCCTTTTTTCCCTATTATCTGCCTTTGCCCTCTTGCAGTGTGTTTTCCTATACGGAGATGTACTTCTAAACCTTAAGTTAAACAATGTCCCTTTTCAGCTCAAACTCTCAGATGGCTTTTCCTCACTCCACGTGTACCTCAGCCAGCAAAGCCCAGAGCGATGCCATTTCCTCCCCTTTGCATTCCGCCCTGACCATCACGGTCCTGTTATTTCTCAGACTCACCAGCTGGGCTGCTGTCTTGGGAGGGTCTGTACTTGGTCCCTCTCCCGGGATGCTCTTTGCCTAGGGTTGGGGCTTGTTCAAGTGTTTCCTCCCCCTTACGTCCCCCAGGGACTTGGGGTCCCTGTGCTGCATGTGATTCTTCTTGTGTGCCACCTTCGGGTGTCACCGTGTGTCTGCTCCCGCTGGTTCCAGACCTCCTGACTGCAGGGACTCTCCAGTTTGCTCCTGGTTCGTTCCTTCCTTCCCCTGAGCCTGCAGTTTAGAAGAGGAGGCGAAGGGGTGGCGATGATGGCGCTTTCACTGGAAACGAAATGCCCTCGCCCCGGGGCGCGACTGCTGCTCTGAGTCTTTGTTGGCTACTAAACTCAAGGTTTCGTTTCTTTTTAAAAAATTTACTCTAACTTGTCATTCCCACATTACTGGATGTTTACATTTATTTATTTATGAAACGTGTGTCATTTCACATTTTAGGTATGATTCAGAAGCACGACTGTGAAATGAGCTTTTGTCTTTGGACTGGAGTGTGTCCCAGCTCTGGAAAATTCTGAACTGTGGTGTTGGTGTTTGTTTCTTCCTCCCTTGTGGACAGTCCTCTCCCTCTCCCTTCCTTCCATTCCTTGAGACTTAGCGCTGGAAGGGTGTGGGGAGCCCTCGTCTGAAAGAACTCCCACTAGCTCCAGGTAGACCTATGGCCCCGCCCGGCTGCCGCCTGGGACGGGCACTCGGCAGCACGGCCCTCCCTGGGCAGCAGGTGTTCTGAGGCCTCCTTGAATTGAGGCCGTGCTCACGCCCCACGGCGGCATGGGTGCTGCAGCCCGACACTTCGTGTCTGGGACCGGCGGGGATGTGTTACTCGGCTTCTTCCAGGTGAACGGAACTCATAGTTAGAGAGACAGCCAACGGGCCGCTCTGCCTTTCCTTCTCCCTTTCGGCCTTTCCAGAGAGCAGTACTCACTGGAAGTGGATGACAGTTCACTTACTCTAACTGTTCTGTAGTTTCCCACAGTCCACACGAGCCACAGTTCATTTCTCTCCACTCCTACCTAGAGACGATCGGTTATCTATAGTTTTCTGTTGTTACAAGTGTAATGTAATGAACACCCTTGTCCCTGTGTCCTTCTGTGCTCGTGAAAATTTTTAGCAGGGTCCCTGCTCATTTCTTGGTCGTGGGCCCTGCAGAGATTCTAATTTGCCAGGCCTGGCAGATTGATCTTTGAGATGGTTGTATCAATTTATATTTCTCACTTTAGAATTTCCTACATTTGCAGTATATTCAGATTGGTTTTTTTTTTACATCCTGGAATATATGAAATAATTATTGCTTGTAATAGGCTGATTTCAGTGAATGGGTCTGTTTTCTTATGTTTATGGTCATTCTGATTTTCTTTTTGAATTGCCTCTTAATATATTTTATATATTTTTTCCAGTGAGCTATTTGTCTTTTTCATGTGGACTTATAGGAATTCTTCGACAAATCTGAATCCTAATTTTTCATACTTCATACATTTTAGAAGTATGTTTGTGATTTCTCATGTTTTATGGTGTCTTCTGCACGCAGGTTTTAGAACGTTTGAAATGGCGTTGGGATTTCTCTTTTTCTCTTTTGAAGTTTTGTACTTTTTCTTGTTTAATGCATATATCCCATGTTTTGCTCCGAAAGTCTACCTTTAGAGGTCTGGTCCCTTGGGGTCCCTCTGATGTGGTAGCGCACCTCCTCCCTCCCCACAGGCCTGGTGCCGAGCCGTCACTCAGGAGTCCGCCGTACGCCTGTTTTCTGGCCAGCCTCTTCAGGTTTCTCTTTGTTACGAACCCAGCAGTGTATTTAGGAGGAAGCGTGTTCTGTATTATTTATCATATCATGTCATGCCTCCTGAATGTTTGGCCGACCATGTTGCTAGAACTGGGATTTGCACAGGCTAGTTTTTCTACAGTAGGTTAAGAGTCAGTGTCGCTTCCTGGTTGAAAAGTGTGGTCCCTTGTTTCAAAATTGCCTAATAAGTAGAAATTCCAGCCACTAGGATTAGTTGTCCCATCATGGTCAGGGGACTTGGTCTGTGACTCTGGTTCTCATTTGCAAGACAGCAGCGTAATAGTACCAGCCTCATAGGACTGAGGCCGTCCGTGCACATAGAGCACTTGGCACCGTGATTGGCACAAGGTCTGCACTTTCAGTCAGGACTCATGAAAATTTCTAGGATGAATACCTAGAAAAGTTAGATGCTCTTATGTTCCTATTGTATTATCATCATTATTTGTGTTTGTTTTTTCTTTCCTTTTTTTGTTTGCTGTAGCAGAACATCTTCATTGTTCATCTCAGGACAGAAATTTAGATCCATCTGCTTATGTTCATATCAGTTGGGATTGTTTGTGGGAGAGAGGAGGTCTCCGACGGCGGGCGTAGGTTTGGTATTGTAGCTGTTAGCTTCCCTCTGTGTTCCTTGTCTTAATTTCAAGAAAAATTGTTATCTCTTGCCGTTTCTTACTGTGCATGCAATGACATCTAGCCACAATAATATTGTCTTCAAAAGTCTTCTTAAGTGAGATTTTGTGAAAAGTACAACTATGTATAAAAACCAATCCGTGATATTTAGGTTTGCATTTCATGGAGCCTAACACCATGTTTTTTTTTTTTTTTTAATCTTTTGTTTTTGATTCATACCTATGACATTCCATTAATTACCTGAAGACTGTATTCCAGAATGTGCTTTTTTAGTCTGTACATGTATGTGTGTATTGGCCTATGATGTTTGTTGAACAGAATGGACGGACACCTCTGGAGTACAAGGTGACAGTGTTCCAGTGAGCAGAGTGTTTCAGTGACATTAGATGAGAATCTCTTTAGTGATTGCTTCTCTTTGTGATAATTCTTTCTCAGTTATGTTAAGAAAACTTCTCAGGGCGCCTGAGTGGCTTAGTCGGTTAAGCCTCCGACTTCGGCTCAGGTCAGATCTCATGTTCGTGGGATCGAGCCCTGCATCAGGCTCTGTGCTGACAGCTAGCTCAGAGCCTGGAGCCTGCTTCCGGTCCTGTGTCTCCTCTCTCTGACCCTGCCCCTCTCATGCTCTGTCTCTCTCTGTATCAAAAATAAATGAGGCATTAAAAAAAAAACACAAAACTTCTCAGTCGAACTGTGAAGTTACCGTGTTACTTTGTCCCTACACTGAGGTTCTGTGCTTCTTCTCTAAATTAGTGCTGTTAAAAATCCCCCTTAGAAAAAGGAGTGCTTTCCAAAGTCCCAGTGCTGATTTATGCACCTTACCTTTTTGTTTCTCTCTTGCCTGGTACTAAGTTGACATTCCAATCTGCTGTGGTCATTCGGTAATGCAAAGAGCTAAACAGGAAGTAGAGTCAGGAGGTGCTAGTTGGCACCAAATATGCAGTTCAAGATTGTTCCCAAGTTAGAGAATGTCAACTATGTGCACCGAAACAGAGTATTTTGTTTGTTTGTAAAATTCCAGCTATAGGACGGTAATATCCATGACCCTACTGTTGTGTCCTCTGTCCAAAAATTACATTGTTTCTAATTTGTTCTTTTCACCTCTGTTCCAGCCCCCTCTCCAATATCTTGTGTAATAAGATACAGATACACAAACTAACAGCCTGTTTTAAAATTGTATTGATTATGTGTTTGCTAATGCAGTAAGTTGCATGAAGTTTTTTTAATCGAAATAGTTTGAATAATGTGTATTCAATTTTTAGTCTAGCCTGCTGCTACAGTGAAAAGATAAAGATGGAAGCTTATTATAAGACGCTTCTTTGAATCGGTGACCAGAATATTTATTTTACTTTGATGTGAAAGTTACTGTAAATACTGTAAATGATAATCTACCAATTTGTGTGTACAATCTGTATGGTGCATTACCCTTGTTCAAATTTAGAAACTCCTTTTTAATATTTCACAGACTTAAAAAAGAATCTCTGTACAGATTTAAGAAGCAGGATATTAAAATAAGTTTTCTTACTTTGTATTCTTGGATTTTCTTTTTGATATAATATCCAGGCAGAGTTCAGGAACATGGTTATTTTCTTTGAATAAGAAGATATTACAAAATTTTATGATGTTGAGTTGGTTACATTCAGATGGTTGGAAACAATTTGGACTTTTGGATATTGAATTTCAAAAACAATTATAAATGTAAAGTGTCATTTTTTTGAATAAAGCTTAATATTCTGCATTTTTCCAATATTTGTTAATAAATATGTGCTCAGTTTTTTGCTTTTTGTTCTTTGTTTTTGTTTTCTGCTAGAGGTGGGAGTGTGCATCTTTCACACTAGTTCTCATTTGAGCGCGAGCCCTTGAGAAGGTGCACACGGGGTGTGGCCTGCATCGCCAGGAGCCCCCCTGTGGCAGGGGCTTTTGCACACCGTGTGTGTGCAGCCGCCGCAAGGGTGGGTGCAGAAGAGTGGCCTCTGCGTTTTGCAGACAGGAGCAGGGGACTCCGGCACCGTGCAGGAGCCACATGCGTCTCAGGGGAAAATGCTGGAGTTGTGACCGGTGTGTAGCCGTTGCCAAGGCCCTGCCTCGCTTCGCCTCTCTCTGCACGCTTGCTGCTTGCTCAGTGCACGCTCCGGGCGCTCGGCCTCTGATGTGCATTCATGATCTATTTATGGAATCAGGTGCCTTAAAGTTTTTCTAGAGCATCTGTATTTTTACAAAAGTAGGTTCATTTTATATTTAATAATTAGTGTGTAATTATAATTTATTTTTATATTAAACATTTTAATAAGAAAATCTAATAGATGAGACTCATTTATATCCATCCACCAGATATAAGAATTTTCATTTGTTGTTCTTAATTCGTTGGTTTTTGTTGTTGTTTTAGCTTGAACTATTTTAGAGAACGTCCAGAAAGCTGACATGTTCTTTTTCCTCTGCTTCCGTGTGCGTCTCAACCTGGCCATAATGCAATCATGCCGTCAACAGCAGTAACCAGGTTCCGTACTGTTACCTGATATCTAGCCCGTAGTCACATTTCCTGTCTCTCTTAAAAATGGGTTTTTACAGTTGTTTTCTCTGAATCAGGATCCAAACAAGGTCCACACGTTATATTTAGTTACCTGATGTCTCTTTTAACCTAGAGCATTCTCACCCCTCTCCAGTCTGCCTTTTATTTCATGTCACAGACTTGCTGGAAAAAACCGGCTGAATTTCCCTATAGAATACCCCCGTTCTGGACTTGCCTTTTTGTTTCCAGGGATGGCTGTGGTGTTTGATGTGTCCCCATAGCTCTAAAGCCCTGACTGGCTTCAGGCCCAACTACTGGATCAGAATGCCTGGTCCCTGGTGCCCTCGGCGGGTCTGCGGCCTCACTCGGGGCGCCCGGCAGGCGGTGGGCCTGTGTGAGCCTGGACTTCCTACCAGCCTTCACAGGCTGCTCTTATCATTGGAGGTCTTCGCCTGATCAGGTGGTTACAGAATACTGAGTTTCTAATTCTATCATTTCACTTTGGTTGGCTGAAATTTTTCTTTAAAAATAGAAACAAATTTTCTCTATCTGAGTTAAGGGGAGTGAGACTTCTTTTACTTCAGTTGCTTATTTTCAGGCCAAGAAGTTGGTGTCCTAGTTACTTGCAGTGGTGACAGTGATTTTGATTTTGTTTTTGACTTTCTTGTTTTTCTTTATCATTATGGATGGGAGGATTTTTTTTCATTTTTTAAAAAATAAGCTTTTTATTTTAATTCCAGTATAGTTAACACACAGTGTTACATTAGTTTCAGATATACAGTACAGTGAGTCAGCAGTTCGACACATCAGTTAGTTCCTATCTTTTTAAAGATGTGTTAAATGTTTGTTTTTTTGAGAGAGACAGCATGAGCGGGGGTGGAGCAGAGAGAGGGAGACACAGAATCTGAAGCAGTTCCAGGCTCTGAGCTGTCAGCACAGAGCCTGACATGGGCCTCGAACCCACAAACTGTGAGATCATGACCTGAGCCGAAGTTGGATGCTTAATCGACTGAGCCCCCCAGGTGCCCCTCAGTGCTTATCTTAAGTAACTTTTTTTTTTTTTAAGTAATCTCTACACCAGTTTGGGGCTTGAACTCACAACCTTGAGACCCAGAGTTGGCGTGCTCCGCTGACTGAGCCAGCCAGGCGTCCTGGTGCACCTTGACGAGTGTGCTCTTTAGTCCCCATCACTTACTTTACTCCTCCCTCCACCCACCTTTCCTCTGTGTTTCCAGCACTTAACTACAGTTAAGAGTTTGATTCTTGGTTTCTCTTTTTTCTTTTGTTCATCTGTTCTGTTGTGTCTTCAATCCAGCATGTAAGTGGAATCCTATGCTGTGTCTTCCTCTGACCCGCTCACTCCGCTGGGCACTATACGCTGTGGCTCCGCCCACGCGCTGCGGCCGCGGGCCTGCCTCCCGGCTGGTGTGATGCTCCGCCCTGTACGCTCCCCCTCCCCCTCGTCGTCGTCTGTGTCCATCCGTCCATCCGTCCGTGGGCCCTTGTCCGTAGCTGTCCCAAACTCTTCTCACCAATTTTCCGACTTACATGTGGAACCAACCGTAGTGGAGAGTGGTATTTGGAGATCACCGTCTAACTGCTACAAGTGCTTATTTTTTTACTGCCTGTCTTTTGTTTTCACGGCCTTTGTAGTGGAAAGAGCTAGGAGATAGTTCTATTTTGTGGGGGAAAAAAATCATGAATTTCTTCTCGTATTTCCAATTCAAATTTGGCCTGATAGGGTTTTACTTAATTTCTTTGCTGTAAATTTTTTTTTAAGTGTTTGTTTGTTTGGAGGGAAAGAGAGAATCCCAAGCAAGCTCTTGCTCGCGGGGGCTCCGTCTCACGTGATGAGGGATGACGGCCGGAGCCAACGTCAAGGCGCCTCTGATTTAAAAAAAATTTAATCTCCTTTTTCTTACATCGAAAATCTTGTTTTATAACTGTATGAACACAGGTACGTGTTTGCTTTATTGTCATATAGTTAACTATATTATACATAATAATGCCAGTATTACTGCTAATAATAAGATTAGTATTTGTTTGTAAGATATTTGTCCTTAGAGCCTGCTAGGAATGTAAAGTCAAAATATTGTTTTCTAAACATCACTTTGAAAAAAATATTTTTTCTGTGTGGTGATGTAATCAAACTGATACATTGTTAGACAATTTCAGTTTGGTTTAAATTTAGCCACATGGTTCCAAAATTGAAACTGTAATCAGTTGCATTTAGAAAAGCTTTGTTTCCATCTTTACTATATTTTTGTGTATTCACCCACGGAAGGTTTCCCGCTGTAGGTGTGCTCAGGTGTATTTCAGTGTTTGTGTCTCCGCCTTTCATGGAAGAGACGCTCGCCGCGTGTGCCCCGTGCTCTCCCCACCTGGCCGTGCCCACGTGTGCCCCGTGCTCCCCCCGCCTGGCTGTGCCCATGTCGCCGTGCCAAGGGAACCCTCGTTCCTTTATTCCGAACGAGCAGGCACCAGGGCTTCCTTGGCCGGTGCCCTTTGCTGGCGTGCTTCCCGACCCGTGCCACACGGTCCCTCTGCTGGCCGTCCGGCTACATGCGCCCCGTCAGAATGCGCGGCGACTTGGTGTGAGGCGACTCAGGGGTGCCGCAGCGCCGCCCTGCCCTGCTCTGGAGGCTGCGCCTGGTCCTGCCGGTGCCCAGAGTGCACTGAGTAGTGGGACTTCCCGGTTTTTACCAGTTTGATTGTTGAAAAATGGCATTTTATTATTGTCATGTTTCGAAGTTTTATCACCTGTGACATGGTTCATCCTTGTTTATATTTGAGTCATTTTTCCTCTTTCTGAGCTGTCTGGTGAGTCGGCAGGGTTTTGTGTGTGTGTGTGTGTGTGTGTGTGTGTGTGTGCATTCCTCAGTGAGTTATTGGGCATTTTTCTTCTCAAATTTTAGGAACTCGGTTATTTTTTATTTTGCGGGGGGCAAGGAACATTTACTCTCACAGGACAAGGCCTCCCGCCTTGGTAGCAGCAGGGGCAGCCCCCTCGCAGCACCGGGGTCCTCCTTTTGGCACCGCACCTGCGGGCCGCCGGGTCGGAGCCGGAGTGACCACCTGGTGGCAGCCGCGGGAGCAGCCGCGGGCAGTGGTAGCAGCGTGCGGACCGGAGCGGGGCGTCAGGCTGGCCGACACTAGTCCCTCCGTGGATGACGTTTGGGGGGGGCCATTTGGGGGGGGCATCTGGAGTGGTTCAGTGGGCTGTGAGGACACTCCTGGAAATGTCATCGGGAGCCCGTGGATGCCAGGTATGGGCTTCTGCCCAGTGATGGCGCTGCAGCCTGGACCTGGGGTCCCAGCTAGAGATCTGCCTGGACGTGCCCATGGGCCTGGGGTCCCAGCCAGAGACCATGCTAGATGCGCCCGCAGGTCCCAGGGTCCCAGCTACAGACCAGCACTCTGCTTTGTGGCCGAGTGAGGAGGGCAGCCCCCCGGGAACATTTTATGTATTAGAAAGCTGTATTTCTGCCCTGTTCGCTGGAAAGGTTTTTTTTCCCGTTTGTCACTTGTGTTTAGAATTTACCTGTTATATGCTTTTTTTGTCTTCCAAATGGAAGTTTATGTAGTCAAATTTGTTAATGTTTCATTAGTTGCTATATATTTTAATATATAATTTTTAAAATATAGATTTCCATAAAGATGATTGTTTATCACACAGTAAAAATTTAAAAGGCCACGTGTGACCTGGACGTGTGGACACCGTAGAAAGGTTGAACTTAACAGCTGCTCATAGAGATGTTCTCTGTGACTGTGGCCAGACTGCGAGGGAAACTCTTGGGAGTCGGGAAGCCATGGAATCCCATTCACAGGGCCCAGCACGGCTCCGTGGACAGGGTGATGGCGTTTTGTGTGTGTGCCACTACCCAGGTGTGTGGGTCAAGGGTCTGCACTAGCCATAAGGTGTCTGGACTTTATCAGGGGACTCGGCCGCGTCTTTCCTCGTTTTCTTGTGTTTGCGGGCTGGGTCCAGGTACAATTAGTTGTACTCAAAGGGTGTTTAACACATTAGCACCAAGCTGGAG
Source organism: Suricata suricatta (assembly GCF_006229205.1). NCBI lineage: Eukaryota > Metazoa > Chordata > Mammalia > Carnivora > Herpestidae > Suricata > Suricata suricatta. The sequence continues at coordinate 143,787,581 of NC_043706.1, forward strand.
AAATGTTATTACTTGGTAACTAACATGCAAATGACTCAAGAGTAAACCTTACTGGAACCTTGTGTGAATCAGCAATACTCGGTGGAGGCCACAAAGCTCATGTAATCTTAGGTCCTGTCAATGACAGGTGTGGTATTAGAGATAGCAGTGTCCTCACAGGCGGCCAGAACTACACACGTGGAGTCCTGTCGTTCGTGCTGGACGTAGTGTCAGGCTAGGGGGTAGAACAGATGGTAAGTGGATGTGGGATTGGGTCGCAGGAAAGCGAACGGTTGGAGGAACTAGAGTACTTGCTCTAAGTACGTAGTTCTCTGCAGGGGCAGCTTTGTTCCCTGCAGGGTGTGTGCAGGTGTCTGGAGACCGTCTGGTTCTCACAGCTGGGTGGGTGCTCCTGACATCTGCGTGTGCAGCCCGGGGACCCAGGGCACCCCCGGCACCCTCCTACAACAGTTGGCCAGTCCAGACTGTCATAGAGCCGAGGTCAGAAAGCCCTTTCTCAGACTAACCCAGTTTGACTATACCCCATAGTAAGGAACGAATTGCATTTTATGCTGTCGCCCAGGGCACATGCGCGAGTAGCTGGCATTGAAATGTCATGAGCCAGTGCCCGCCCCGTCTCCTGACCTGGAGCACGTCGGGCCGAGTAGAGATCAGTTAGGCTGTGTGCCAGGTCCTTAGTGGGAAGAAGTGAGCACTCAGAAGCCACGGTCTGAGTATAGGCCGAAATAATACCAGAGAATAAAATCAAGCCCAACTGGTAAAGCTACGTGAGATGAATTTTGCTTTTGTACAAGACTTACTTCCCTGCTGTTGAGCTATAGAGAGAGAACATGCTGCGTGACTAGTGAGTTCCCTGGGGCTGCCACAGGGCTGCTTCACGTGAGGTCTGTGAGTAGTTACCATGGGGTCTTTGACCTTGGATGAGAAGATGATTACATCTTTATTTTCAGTAAATACATTTTTATTAAGCTCTAGCTGAAATTCAGCATTTTCTTCACTTAGGAATTTTCTACTTATTGCTACTTCAAAATTAGAGTCATATGAATCAATTCTAGAACTTAAAATATTAATAAAGAAGCACTAATTTTTACTATATTATGGTTTTTGAAAAAAATTTATGTTAACATTTATTTATTCTTACTAGAGAGAGAGCGTGAGCAGGGCAGGGGCAGCGAGAGGAGACACAGAATCAGAAGCAGGCTCTAGGCTCTGAGCTGTCAGCACAGAGCCCGACATGGGGCTGGAACCCACGAACTATGAGACCATGACCTGAGCTGAAGTTGGACACTCAACTGACTGAGCCACCCAGTACCCCTATATTTTGGTTTTTAAAAATTTATTTTAATAATTGCTTTAATGCAGTTTTTTCCTTTGTAATCTTCTGTATTTTGATACATTTACAGTTTTTATTCTGAGAACAAATTGATGGACTTTACTAGACTTCAAAGGATCTTTGACAAATTTGGTTATAACCTCTACACTGGATAAGTGGCTTTTGGGGCTGTTCTGTATATCAGTTTTTCAAATGTATTTAAAGATTACGATAGAAACATAGACATAGTCTTTGCTCATGAATATGAAAACTGGTCTTTTGTCATCTGGGTTTAATATATTCTTTAATTGATCCTCTTTTAAAATTCCCAATATATGTATGTGTGGTAGCTGTTCAAACAGAGACTTACAAATTTTAAGAGGACCTTGGGGAAAATTGTCACTTTCTGATCCCGTGCCCCCCCCCCCCCACGCTGACTCAGGAGTTGGGTAGGTTTCTAGCAGCAGAATGTGGATTGAATTTGCCCTGGACATTGACAGAGGCGGGGCCCACAAATGTTTAGCTGTCCCGAACAGACAGGTGCTCAGTAGACGCTGTCAGTGCCTGTAACTGAGGCATTAAAACAAATACGGTGGCTTATTGGTTTTCACAGCCAGCCGTGTGTTCTGGCAGAGAATTGTTTTATTTTGAATGTTTAAAAGTGTTTGTGTACTGGATGGATTTTTGTTAAGAGTTTATAAAAGGGGAGATGTGGAGGGGGGTATAAGTGTTTTAGTCCGGAAAACTTGTTTTTCACCTGGAAGATGGCTTTCCACCATTTCAGTAAACTTGGTCTTTCTTTCTTTTTTTTTTTTTTTTAAGTGTATTTATTTTGAGAGAGCCAGAGTAAGAGGGGGAGGGAGAGAGAGACGGAGACAGAGGATCCGAAGCAGGCTCTGCTGACGGCACAGAGTGCAACGCGGGGCTCAAACTCTCGAACTGCGACACCAGGACACGAGCTGAAGTTGGACACCTCACCTACCGAACCACCCAGCTGCCCCTAAACTTGGTCTTTCTTAACTTCGGTGAACTAGCATCAGGATGTCAGAAGTGAAGTAGTTGGTTCATACTGAACAGGTGCAGAGTGATGTGTTAGAGATCGTGCCTTTATTTTCAGACAAAAAAATACTTAATGGAATCATTTTATTATTAAAACCAAATGTGCTGGTGCAGGGGAAGCGGAAGCTCGGTTTTCCCGGGTGAGGACTGCTGGGGCGGAGCGCGGTCGCTCTCACGGGGCTGTGTGCCAGTTGGCGTTCCTACCCGCAGGGGGACAGGCTTCTGTGGACGTCCCTTCTCGCGGAAGAGGACCCAGACCCTGGAGGGTTGAGCCACCTCCTGGTAGAGATGGGATTTGAATTCAGCCTGAGTGAGGAGAGGAAGCCCTGAATTTGTCCTCTGCGGTTCTCTGAAAGGTGGCTCAGTATAAACCCGCCCATTTGCTTAATTTTTCCAGAAATCTCTTGAGGTTTGGGAGGTCAGCCATTTACAAGGTACTATAATTAGTGATATTAGATTGTTTTTTTTTTTAAGTAGGCGCCACACCCAGCATGGGCCCTGAACTCACCACCTGGAGATTAATAAGAGTTTACCTGCTCTACAGGCTGAGCCAGCCAGGCGCCCCTCATTAGTGCTGTTATGGGGAAGGTGGGGAGAGACCCCTTCGGAATGAACGCCGTGGGAAGAGTGGGTGTGGGCCCGCTGAGGACGTTTTACAGCTGTTACTTTAAGCTTTCCAGGGTCTTGTTTTGTGAACATTTTGGATAATGAGATGCATATAGTTTTATTTTTTATTTATTATTATTATTTTTTTTTTACTTTTGAGAGACAGACAGTGCCAGCAGGGGAGGGTCAGAGAGAGAGGGAAATACAGAATCTGAAGCAGGTTCCAGGCTCTGGGCTAGCTGTCAGCACAGAGCCTGATGTGGGGCTCGAACCCTTGAACCGTGAGATCAGGACCTGAGCCCCCCCAGGCGCCCCGCATATAGTTTTAGAGAGTATTCTTAAAGTGCTAGTGTTGAAGAAACAGTGTTTATACAAGATTTCAAAAACCCATATTGTAGTATTTCTTCCATCTTTTACCTAAATTATTAACACGGAGTGGAAAGGCTGTCGTCCAGGTGGTGGCCTGACGTACTGGTTACATGAGTGCGCTCCGAGGCGCGGCTCTACTGTTTCTTAACACTTTGCACAGAGTTGGAGGCAGCAGCATTAGAAATAAAGTGGTGCGTCCTGCCCACCGCCCTCGGGACCGCGGGCTGGGTGAGTCCCTGCCGCGGCGCGCGCGGCCTGCTCGGGCCGAGACGGGCCACCCGTCGGCGCCGCAGACGCGAGTGGAACAGTGGATCCGCGGGCAGCCAGTTGCGCTTCAGAACAGATGGTTCTGGGTAGCTTGAGCAAAAGGAGATTTGGGGTTGCCCTGGTGAGTTTTTACTGGTTTGGAGAAGAAGGCCAATTGATTACCAATTTCATTAATTAATGAGCTGCTGATAAAATATTTAAAAGCAAATCTCCACCTTCAATCCCTTGTTTGCATTGGCTCTCTAGAAATGTAGAACAGCCGACTCCAGTTTCCTGGGGATTGTGGTGGCAGTGGTGGCTGCGGCGGCAGGTTTTTTGGTCTATTACATTGTTTCTGATGAATATTAAAATAATTTTGTTTCAGAGTTGTCATTAAATCCACCTGAAGTAGTGTTTCATTTCCCCATAATAGTCCTTGGGGATAATGTTTCTCAGGCAGAGGGCTATGCGAGGGCAAACAAGCACCTTTAGGAAAGAAAGAAATGTGCCTTCCTGTCGGGGAGGTAAGAAAAGAATGGAAACAGGTGGTGGGTCGGAGCTGCCTTCCGCGCAGACTCGCGGAGCGGACGGCCGTGCGGTGGGGTGGGCGCGGCGCTGCGTCCTCCCTGCGCCAGACGGGGGCTCCTTCCTTGAAAACGTGCTGCTGGCAAGGAGCCGCTTCCTTGGGATAGCGGAGGACCCACAACAGTGTTGCTTAATTTTAAATATTGCTGTCTCAGGTAGTTGCATAAGGACTTATTTTGGGTTTTTTGGCTTTGTAAAATGAAAACTGTACTGGCTGCACCATCATCAGTGTCAGCCCCGGGACCGAGACCTCATGGCTGTTTGCTGCGGAGTTAGTGTTCTGTTCCAGGCTTCTCCTCAGTGGAGAACAGACAAGCAAAGCTGGAAGAGTCGGATATTGTTATTGGAAGTTTTGACTCAAATTTGCTATTTTTATGTGTGCAGCATCGCGTTAGAGACTGAGGGCGGGCCTGGAACAGTGAACGCGGCCGCCCAGGGGGGCTGCCGTCTAGCGGGGCGCTGGTTGCTAGTTGTTTCCGTAGTTTACTCCTCAAAACAAGCTGCTTATTTTCATTTGTGATTGAGGAAATTTGAGCTCACGCGCGTCAGACAAGTGACTCAGAGCCGCCGCTCTTCGGCTAAGATGCCAGCGTCCTGGCGGGCGAGGGGCTAACAGACAAATGACGGGAGGTGGGCACCTGCGCGGCTGCCGAGCCTGAGCGCACCTGTGTCGGAGCACCCCTTCTGTCTGGGTCGGTGGTTGGGCAAGTCCCCGACCCTGTGACTGTGCAGTTGTTCCTCGTCACCGCTCCTCCTGGAGCTCCTCCTGCCCCTGTCGTGAAGGAGAGGAGAAGAGTCCTGTCCCTCGGCCTCTCGTGATGAAGTGACTGTAGAAACGGGAGGGGCTGCAGAGCTTGGGCTTGAAGTTCAGGTTTCCTGCTGGCTGCGTCTCCGCCCTGTCCCTTCGCAAGTGGTGTGACCGTCCTTTCACCACACGCTCCCTCTCTGGACCTTCTTTTTGTTAACCCATTGATAATAGTTCCTGATTCCTCTTTGAGCAATTAAATGCTGAGCTCTTACTACTATCTGGCACTTGGTTGGCCTGAATATATGTTCTTACCGTTAGTTTGGTCATTACATGCAGAATTTTAGGTTCAAGAACTTGATTTTAGTCTTCTCGGGTCTGAAAATTCTGTGGACTTAGTCACCCAATCCAAACTTGTATTTGGCTGAATAATTGAACGCAGTCATTAATTAATTTAATAAGGAGGTATTCTAGGAATAGCTCTACTCGGGTATTCTGTGTGATGTTAAGGTAACTAGGAAAACTAAATTAATATTTATTTATTTAACGTTTTTCTTTGTTAGAGCGAGAGAGCGAGCTTGTGCACCTGTGCAAAGGGATGGGCTAGGGGAGTGGAGAGTGGAAATCTGAAGCAGGCTCCCCATACGTGCGGACGTGGGACTCCATCCTACAACCATCTCACGAGCTGTGGGATCATGACCTGGGCCCAAGTCCACAGTCAGATGCTTGACTGACTGAGCAACTCACGCACCCTCAAACTTCATATTCATAAACACTTATTTGGTGCATATGATGTTAAAGGTAGTTTTCGAGGCTACTTTGTTTAGGCTTGGTAGAACCTGGAAATTTGTTTCTTTAAAAACAGCAACACAGATAATAGTCCTATAGACAGAAGGGCTGTTACTTGCTGGAATCTCTACCCTTGAGTTTACTCCTTTTTTTTTTTTCATTTATTTCAGTGGTTTATGTGAGCTCAGTAGCGGAACCACGTTAATAACAGAGATTTGTATTTACAGTTTCCTATCTTGCCTATAAACAGTAGTAGTCTCTGTATAAGGGAGTTTCCCGAGGGGACGGAGGGACCTCCTCCCTGCCATGCTCCCGTCGACCAGGTCACTCTTGATCGTTTCCTCTGTGTTCTTGCCAAGTTGGGCGTTCCTTCCCGAATCTTCATTTCTGGTAGTTAGGAGTTACTTGTGGACAGTTAATCAGAGAAAGTGGTGCTTGCCCATCTTCGGGGTCCATAGGTGCATCTAAAGGTTTTCGTCTTGTCACACACGATGGAAGACAGCCCTGTTAGGGGGACTAGGTGGGAGGGGAGTTTGCCTGATGGGTCTCGCTTCTCTGTAAAGCAGTAGTCGTTGGAGGAGCCTGAGTGGTTTTGCCGGTTCCGGCGGAGGCTGTGTCTGTGACGTAGAGGTGACCTCAGAGTGGCGGCGGGAGCCCTAGATCCCTGGGATAAACATGGGACTCTGTAGTAACAGTTGCATCTGTCCAACTAAGCATAGACAGTCATTCGTGTTTTCTGACCCGAGGAGGTGGTGGACGGGGAGAGCTGACCCGAAGCACTGGCTTGAGTGGGGGGCTGGGCCAGTGGAGGGGGCAGGGAGCCGAGGAGGGCTCGGCACGCGCTGACATGGCACCCCGGGCGCAAGCAAGCCCCTGGCCAGGCCGGCTGTCACTAGCTGAGACCCGCAGGCGGACCTGGGCTCAGGAGCGCCCTCTGCGTGCGCTGGTGCGTGGCGAGGGCTTCGGGGGTCGCCGTAGTGACAGGTGCAGGTGACATTTGAAGAGGACGCCGCTCCACTTTCTCTGCTGCTTGTCCCAGGCTGAACGCCGGAGCGGTTTCTGTCCCTGGGAGACCGGAGCAGGCCTGGGAGAGCTCCCATCTTGCTAACTCGTAAAGCCGTTTTCAGTCCCATAATCATGGCTGCACTTCAGCCCAAGAGCTGTGGTTCGACGGTATTTTATTTTAACACACATGCTCGCTTTCTCTGTGTTTTCCCCTGGGGCAGTGGGAAATGAGAAGTGACTGGTGCCTAGTGTTGGGACGGGGTCTGAGCAAGCACGTAAAGCTACAAGGCTATAAATATGTCTTACTGTTTTGTTTTCTATGTTAATTATGTTCTAATATCCCATAATTATAAATTATTGGGTCATAGTTATTAGTGAAGAATAAGTGGGTCGATTGGGAGGAAGTACAGAAAAGCCTACTCGTGATGGACTTGAGCCCCTAGAAAAGCCATCACCAGGAGTGACATGATCTGACTGTAACAAGAGTTTTGGGTGGATTCTAGATGTATTTTGAAGGTGGAATGGCTTGATGTGCTGGTGTGGAGGGTAAAGGGAGGGAGGGGCTGGCCGGGGTGCTTGGGCAGTAAGAGCGGACAAGGGCGTAGGAATGCTGCTGGGAACGTGGTTGGCAGCCGCGCTTTTCCTGCGTTCCAGGAAATAACGGGGCACATACATCGGAGCCCTGGGCCCTTACCCCTTGGCTCCCCAGATGAACTGTCCGCCACAAAACAAAAACCAGCCTCTGATGTAGTGGTTGCGGCTGTGGGCAGTGAGGCACCAAGTCTGACGGTCACAGCAGGAGGCCTGGAAGCCGAGTCTCCCCTGGATAAACTGCATCGTCCTGAACTGGAGAGGGCGAAGAGGGGGCCGGGGGCGGGGCGCCCCGCCGCTGCACGGGCCCCGTCTGCAGGGCTGTTCCTTTGCTTGTGAGACCCTCGGGTTTGTGGAAGTCAGGGTTCGAGAAGAATTGTGTTCGTTGATTTTGGGCAGGTAGTTCATATGAAAATTAGTTTCAATTATATTCTGCAAAAGTTAAGAATTTCCATTTACTCACCTTCGTGTTAGAATTGGGGCTGACATTTCCCTTGTGGTTTTGGAGTGGTGTTTTCGTTTAGGCTGTAGGATTTCAAGGCTGGACAGGACCTCAGGGACTGCTAGGCATGGATGGACTCTGGGGATCGGTGGATCTGATTGTAACTGTGGACCTGCCACAGAACTGTGTGGGCAACATACTTAAACAGTGTGTTTTATGACCAAATCTTGAAAATAGGGTTTAGTATAACCCACGTCATAGAAAGACGCGGCGGAGTCGTGTGGTCAGGGTGTGCCTGGCTCTGGCTGGGGACTCGTTAACCCCGTTACTGTCAGCTGCTCCACGGCCATGGTCCTGAACGTGATGCCAAGCTGCACGTTGCCTGGCCCGAGTCATGTGATTGAGCTTGCCTGAACCGTGACTCTGTTTCTGTCTCAGGTGTTTGCAGTAATGAAACGTTTTTAAAGGTGGTGAATGACCTTTTTCCTTATTATTGTTACAAAAATGGAAACTTTTTAGAAAATTGTTTTTCCTTTTTGTTTTTCTTTAGGATTTGGAGTTTCATGGCGTAATGAGATTTTATTTTCAAGACAAAGCTGCTGGAAACTTTGCAACAAAATGCATTCGGGTCTCTAGTACGGCCACCACACAAGATGTGATTGAGACGCTGGCCGAGAAGTTCCGCCCGGACATGCGGATGCTGTCATCCCCCAAGTACTCCCTCTACGAAGTGCACGTCAGCGGAGGTCGGTGTGCGCGCACGGGGTGTCGGCAGGGTGGCTTCCCCTGTGCAGACCGCTCGGAGCCCCTCCTGCGTGCGGAGCCCGTCTCTGTCACCACAGTGCTGGGGGGCGGGGGGCATCGGTGCGTCTGCGAAATGTCCGGACAGGGTCCCTGTGCTTGCATCCGGTGCAAGTACGGATGGACGTATTAATTGTACACCTGCTTATTTCGCCAAAGCTAAGTAGCATGACGTTTCATCGTTAAAATTGGCCCGCGGGTCTAGACGTCACGTACGCACTCACGTACGCACTGATCGCGCAATGTGCTTCTTGCTTCTGGAGAAGCAGATCATGTAACTTTCATGTGTACGTTCTGATACTACAGTAAGTTTCAACCAGTTAAAATAGGAGTATGAATCATCAGTCTTACAAAAATGAGTATTTTTGTAATGTGAGAGTTATTTTCCTTATTCTTTGGGAATAAGGGTATCTTGAGGAAAATTTCTTACATAGTTAGTAATTTCTCCTTTTAATGTTTAAAATTTTCGAAAATACCCGTGTATCTAGGTAAGACGGCAGTTTAAGTTGGAGTGATCAGAAGAAGTGAAGGAGTTGGGGGCCTGGGGGCTCGGCCAGGTCAGCGGCTCACTCGTTTCAGCTCAGGTCGTGACCTCACAGTCCGTGGGGCCAAGCCCCGTGTGGGACTGCACGCGGATGGTGTGGGGCTTTCTTGCGATTCTCTCCCTCCCTTCCCCTCCCTTCCTCCCTTCCCTCCTCTCCCCTCCCCCTCTCTCCCTCCTCTCCCCTCCCCCTCTCTCCCTCCCCCTCCTTCCCTCTTCCTCCCTCTCTCCCTCTGAGCCCTCTCCAACTCACCTGTGTGTGCTTGCTCACTCTCCAAAGATAACCAAACATTAGATGTAGA
>NC_043706.1:143797073-143803491 GCF_006229205.1 Suricata suricatta
GTATATACACGATGGAGTACTACATGGCAATGAGAAATAAACTGTCTTTAAAAAAAGTAAACTATGTTAAGGTAAGGAGGTGAGAGCCCAGTGAAGGGGTCAGAGAAGAAATGTCTGCTCATGCGCGAGGTGAGCCCCTGGGGCAGTGTGGCTCCGGCCGTCCGCGCCCCTGCGCTTGGAGCAGTGCGCCCCGCCTGTGCCCTGGATGCGGGGAGACCCCGCATGTGTGCGTGCCCTCTGTGTCCAGGTCTGGCGATCTGAGGGCATCGGTGAGGGTCCGATGGCACGTCGGCCGCAGCTCGTTTTGTTAGGTTGTTGGATGCAGACAAGGTAAGTGTTTATGCTCTAGTGACTTGATACGTGTGTGAAAAATACCGCACAGAAAATGAAGGGGAAGCGACGATGTTCGTTCCGTTTTTAATGGCAGCTCTTCCCTGACGGCGTTCGTGTGCCTGCCGGGCCCTGTCCGGCCCTTGATTGCTCCCTGCGTGTGTCTGGGGCAGCCCTTCGGGATCCCGAAGTAATGGTGGCCGAGGGACCCGCCCCGCTGTGCCCGAGGCTCATCCCCCAGGACCCAAGTCTCCCTCCGGGGTGGGGGTGGGGGGGGTGGGGGGGAACAGCCTCCAGGCAGGTGCCCACACCCACCGCCACTGCCAGGGAAGCTCCACCGGACCCTCCGTGTGGGGACGGTTCCTTATGTGAGATCCATTGGAAAAATACAAAGGACTCTGCTGTTAATGAAAGAGAACCGCTGAGGCAGAAAGATCTCTTAGGGTCTAGAGTCGTAGTAGGGACCCCAGCTGTACTTCCGCCTCACAGTCCGCGCACACGTGCTAGGATGGCTCACCCTGGATCTTGTTTTACTTTCCTGATTTAGACCTGATTGTTCTAAGTCCTCTAAAAAATACACTCCAAAGGATTTTTATCTAGTACAAGTTTTGCAACAAGAAGAACTTGGTAACTTTGGTTTGTAGCACCAGGTTCAAGCTTCTGGATCCACTCCCTCATTTATTGGTCTGATTTTCAGCTCTCATTTTTTCAGTTCATAAAACTATAAATTAGAACTCGTTATTTCTGTATTCTTATAATTAACAGTACTGTTTACGTAGTAGAGTACATACTAAAAGTCTTTATCACTCTGTTTATGTTTTAATTTTGTCCTGTTAACTCCTGCGTCCTTGGCCACAATATTGCTTCAGCTGTTTGCTGATCACCTCATTGTGCAAGGCTTCCGGTAGGGGCTGTGGGTGGTCCCAGTGCGCGGCTCCGGGAGCCCTTCCGTGGGCCCCAGGGCCTGTGAGAATTGGAGCAGGCAAGAAGGAACCCACTCAACGTAGCACACTGTTCGAACCAAGAGACGGGTTCTGCAGGATTAGCAGGAGGCAGGAGGGCGGGCGCGACTGTCCCTCGCCCTTGGTCCTGGGGCAGCGTGTTAGTCTGTTACCCTCCAGCTGAATGTGAGATGGCTTGGGTTACAGAATGAGGCTTCTAACAGAGCACTCTCCATTTTTTTCCTCTTTGGGTACATTTCTCTTATTTTCCCAGTTGGATTGTAAATGTTGTAAGGAAATTACTCCTGGTCAGTGTTTGGCACTGGGTAGGTGGTAGCATATATTAGTCGCAACAAAATAGTTGATGATTAAAACTCTCACTCACTATTTTGATTACGTTTCAGCCTGCTAGTAGATACTAGTGTTAAAAAGGGCTTTTATGTCGATAAAATTAAGTGTATATCAGAATGTTTCATTAGCTAGTGCCACTTAGTAACCATGACTTTATTTTTGTTTCATTTCATTATTTGAAGAAGAAAGAAGATTGGATATAGATGAGAAGCCTCTGGTCGTGCAGCTGAATTGGAACAAAGATGATCGAGAGGGCAGATTTGTTCTGAAGAACGAGAACGACGCCCTTCCGCCCAAGGTGCGCCCCGTGCGGTCTGTGGTCTGTGCCGACGGGTGGGCCGCACGCGTGCGTCATGGGAACGTGCTGAGCCTTCACCTTCCTGTCTGCTTCTCTTCCTAAACCACAATTTGACCCTCCTGCAGAAGACATTTAAACAGAGCCCTGCTTCTCGCTGGGTCCCTGAATAATCCTAATATTGCTCTTTACTTTTCCAAAGAAGCATTTGCAGCCAATTTCTTAAGGCTACTAGCATTATGTAAGGTTTTGTTATTAAGAGATTTAATGATCAAGTAACCAGCGCCAGGTTTTGTGGGTTTTTGGGTTTTTTTTTTTTTTTTTGCCAAATTAGAAAGTTCAAATAAGAATCAGAAGGGAAAGTAAAGTTTTAATAACCTATTTATGTGTGAATTTTCAGATACAGCTTTCAATACACTGAAAACCTTTTCCATGTTTTACGTAAACTTTCTTGGGTGATGTAATTGAGTGATTCTAGAACTTTCTCAGGTGGTAGGTGTCTGGAGTTCCTGTGCTGCTGGTCTTCTGTGGACATTATGAACTATGGATAAAATTGGAAAATAACTAATTTTGGTGTTAAATCAAGTGGTAGCAAATGCAGAGGCCACGAACACTTTGAGAAAAATCCTCAACATAGTAGGACACGAGCGTCAGTACTCACTTTGGGAAGCGAGGGCTGCATCCTGTTGTGTGATGCCAGTGCTCCCCGTTGACGAGCGCTCTTTGCCTCTGCCGTTTTCTGCTCCGGTGCTTGTTGCATTTCTAGCAAATACTTGTCAAGTAGTGACGGGCGTTCCATCTCTGCACCGTGATTTCAGCGGTGTGCCCAGCTGTGGGCCAGAGGTGCCCCGCGCCGGGAGGGCAGCGCGGGCGCAGCCGGCAGTGAGGACGGCGGTGCCGGCGTGGAGGAAGCAGAGGCCAGTTTAGCTCCCGGTCCAGTCACCCTTCTGCTAGTCGTGATTCTGTGTGGTTAGCCGATTCGTTACGTAAAAGCTTCTGTCTCTGAGTCATCTGCTGGCCGGCCAGGTTGCAAATTAAGAATAAGCAAACAAATAAATAAGATCTGGAAAAGAAAGTACAAGTTTTTGCACAAACAGTACTTACGGTTTTGCTTCAAAAAAGCCAGTTTCTTATGGCTACTCTTAGATTTGTAGAGAATCATAGAGAAATCATCTATGAAGTAGATAATGATTTAAACACTTAGTTATTTCCATATTTTCATTAGGTTCCTTTTTTTAGAGTGACTTAAAATTGTGTAGACTTTTATTTATTGAAAATCAGGTTTCAGGAATCCCACTTCGGTTTTCTTTACTGGGATTGGTTTTCCATTTGCTTGCTTGCTCACATATTCATTTTGAATCGAGGCAAAATATACAAGTGGTGAAATGCACGGACCTTGAATGTGTAATTCACTGAGCTTTGGTAAACACACGCCAGCAGTCAAGACAGAGGACGGCTCCATCCCCACACCTCCCTCCGGCCCGGGGGCGGGACGCTGGCTGGGATAAGTGGGAAGCAGGCAGCACGGCCACAGAGTGCTTTCTGGGGCTGCAAGGCCGCCTTAGTGACATGTGACTTTCATCAGAAGGCTCAGAGCAACGGACCTGAGAAGCAGGAGAAAGAAGGTGTTATCCAGAACTTCAAGAGAACTCTCTCCAAGAAAGAAAAGAAGGAGAAAAAGAAGAGAGAGAAAGAGGCAGTGAGGCAGGCGTCTGAGAAAGATGACAGGCCTCTCCAAGGGGATGACATGTAAGTCATTTGAACTGTCTCCCTCTCTCTCTGCCCTGATACACTGGTGCTTTTAATGAAGCAGACCTTGTTCATTACCAGCTACGCTGTGGGGGATGAGCGTCTGTTAAGAAGTGAGCCTGGGCGTACTCGGCTCTCCTGTTAGAGCGAGCTGGACGGTCTCCCCTAACAGGCTCATGGCTGACCAGACCACGTCCCTGGGTTTGCTGGTCCCACATAATCAACCCGCGGGCAGCACTGTTTGTTCTGAGCGCACTGTTGTTGTCCATGTTCTCTTCATCTTTGGCCTTTGGTTTCTGGGGTGTGTTTTGCTATTTTGTGTGTGTGTGTGTGTCTTGTCCTTAAATTAAGGCAAAATACACTGAAGAGTGTATTTAAGGTTCAGTGCACCATATTGTTGGTTCTGGCCATGCCGCAGTTGCACTTCTATCTAAAGGAACTTGAGCTTCTGACGTCAAAGCTGATGGAAATCATTGCATTTTGATTATAACAGAAAAGAGACATCAGAAGAGACCGACCTTTCCCCTTAGGTGCGAGGTCTCCGTGGAGCCCCGTCAGTTCTCAGGTCAGCCGGCCTGTCACATAGCTGCCAGTGTGTCGTGGTCCTGCCAAGGTCCTCTGTCCTCTGTGGCGCCTGCACAGTGGTCTCTACGCTGCCCTATTGCTGAAGCGCTAGGTGCTCATTTTAGAAAGTCAGAACATACAGGTTTGTCAGAAAGGGACAGAGAGCCACCTGTCATCCCAGGCGCCCAGAGGGAACTGTGGTGTGTCTGGTGCACTAATGTGTGCACTTCAAATGTTTATGCAGTTTTTAAACAAATAGGATCAGAGGCTTTTGAAACTAGAGCTTTCTATGTGACATTTTCCCACTAAGGTATATCACATAAATACGCAGATCTATTCATGAGTATGTATTTTCACAAAACTGTAAAGTAGTTTAAATGATCACGTAGTAGTCTTTCTTACATTTTTTCCCAAAATTTATTTCATTACCCCCCCTTTTTATACTTGTACGCAGTTCACAGGGCGTTTTAGTATTACAACTAGTACTGCTGTGACTGTCCTTGCTCACGACTCCGGGAGCCCATCCCTGGGAAGCGCTCAGGAAGAGCACGAAGGTGGCCAGGCCGTGTGGAAGCGTTTCCCACAGCCGTGCGCCGCCGCACACCCCTCCCTTGGCAGCGCACAGCGCCGCCGGGAAGCGCCGGTCACCGCGCCGTTAACAACGCAGACCGTCCGCAGTCCTCTGCCCCTTTACCTTCCGTCCTCACGCCTCGTCCAAGTCTGTCCTCGTGGGGCCGATACTGAGTGTTCGGAGTAGGTTGAGGACTGTTAACCATTTGCTAGTTAATACTGTTGAGAGCGGAACCGCACCCATTTTGGGGCGTATCACCGTGGGTGAGGTACTAGTCTGTCCGACGGCCATCCTGTGGCGCGCACGTGAGCTCTCGGGCACAGCGGGACACACACAGCAGGGCTCTGTGTGGCCCAGTCGCACGTACGAGTACGTAGTTCATACATGAAAACTACCAGAAGGAGGGTTTGAAAGTTCTGCTCCAGTCTGTCCTGCTAACCAGTTTTGTTTATGGCGTGATACACTGTTTGTGTTAAGATAATGAGGTGCTTAAGGGCACCTTGAGTGGCTTGGTCAGTTAAGTGTCTGACTCTTGATGTTGGCTCCGGTCAGGATCTTGTGGTCACCCCGGCCACAGGCTCTGCTCTTTGCCTGGAACCTGCTGAGGATTCTGTCTCCTCTTGCTCTGCCCCTCCCGTGCTTGTGTGCTCACGAATGCATACGTCCTCTCTCCCTCTCAAAATAAATTTAGAAAGAAGATGGACTACTTAAGATGATTTAAGTTGTTCAATTTGGTTGATTCAAAGCTTGATTGTTTTTTAATTAAATGTTTTTTATGATTAAAAATGACATCTTAAAGTGTATTTATCAAAATTGAGTCCTTTAGCAGCCTGACCTTACTATGCAGTCTTGAAAAACCCCTCTGGACAGCTGATTTCCTATTGTAGGAGCTGCTGGGGCAGTTTCCTTGTGAACATTTACCTTCAAGAAAGTGAATATTGGTAGATCTTTTAGTTCAAAAATCATGCTATTTGAGTCCAAGATTTACTATAATTTTGAGATTTTTTACTAAATAAAAGTATATTCAGTTCTTTATTGCGGTTGGAGTGTTTAGCATTCCCTTGGTCTATTTTTAGGAAAACACGGGTGGAAATTCCAGACGTGTGTAATTTGCACACTTTTAGCCTGATTAGAGAGTACACAGTAATTAAGCTGTAACTGGCTATAAGATTTTGATGATACGTTTCCCCTCCACGTATTAGCTCATTTGGAGAGGGACCGGACCGTCCACAGCCCCGCTGGGCGTCAGGCCCCCGGCACGTGCAGGCTGGTAGGCCTGCTGCAGGGGAGCCGGGGGCGCCTGCCACGGTGACCCTGTGTGACGGTGACGAGCCGTTTGCAATACAACACTTCGGAAATAGTGCTGACGCCTCTTTTTCTTACAGCGAGAATTCCCGACTGGCCGCCGAGGTTTACAAAGACATGCCCGAGACCAGCTTCACGCGCACCATCTCCAACCCCGAGGTGGTCATGAAGCGCCGGCGGCAGCAGAAGCTGGAGCGGCGCATGCAGGAGTTCCGCAGCTCGGACGGGCGGCCCGACTCCGGTGCGCATGTGCGGGGCGTGCCTCGTGCGGGGGGGGGGACACACGCTTGCGCGCCCGCGGGCTGCCGGATC
>NC_043706.1:143803591-143808443 GCF_006229205.1 Suricata suricatta
GGGGGGGGGGGGGACACACACTTGCGCGCCCGCGGGCTGCCGGATCGCTGCGGGTGCTGCGTTACGGGCTTCTCGGCGGCGCGGTCTTCGCGGAGGGCTGTGGGCTCGGAGCAGTCGGGCCGTGTACAGGACGCGGGGAGCCGCGGGCCTCCGCACTCTGCCCGCCCTGCGCCGCCGCTATTGCGCCTCTTCCCAGAGGTTCTGAAGCAAACCGCAGACTTCTCAGTATTTCAGCTTCGGCTTCGGTGTATTTTCCTAAAGGTAGAGACTCTTGAGAAGTAGAGAGAGGCCGCAGCACCGTCACCCCGTGCAGGAGTGCACAGTCCGCTCTCCACATCCTTGGCTTCTAGCCCTCCCTCCCGGTCCCCGACCGCTGCCCTCTGTCAGGGTCCGACCGAAGGCGGCGTGGGGCGCCGCGGGCTGTGGTTTGCTGGTGCCGCCCTCTTTCCTCCTCTCCCTCCCGCTCGGCGTCCTCACTTGAAAACCTGGGTGGTTTTCTTGTAGGTTTTGCCGACCACATCCTGTGGTTTACCCTTGTTTGCCTCCGGCTTTCTCGGTTCCGTGATCGGGGGCAGAGGCAGGGTTAGGTTTGGGAGCGAGAGCAGTGGGGCGGAGACACTTGTTACCGCAGCCACAGGTGAGCAGTGGTTTGTGAATTTTCGGAGGAATTTGTGAAGTTAAAACTGATCGGTGTTTTTCTATATGTTGGAGTTACTGCCCTCACTGATTATGGAATTATCAGTTAGGGACAGTGAGGGTCCCTTCCGCCTGGCACCTGAGGCTTTGTCGTGTCCCCAGTGGTCCTGGGGAGTCTCCCTGTGTGACCTTGTGAATTTGCTGACCCAGGCTAGGACGTGGCTGTTTCTCTTAGGAGTGCTGTTCTCTCCCGTTGCTGGGAGAGCTCCGTGGTGCCGGCTCCCGTCCGCCTCTCTTGTGGGCAGAGCTGCAAATCCTTCCAGTGCTTGTTGTCACTACTCTGACTGCAGAAGCAGCTGTCATTTCTTCTCATGATAAAAATTCTCCCCAACACCAATAACATAATTATTTGTTTTCCCATTATAAACAGTAATGTCAAAATACAAATAATGCTGTTACTAGCAGCAGTATCATAATGAAGAAATTTGAAGCTTCTTGGTAAACTTGCTTGTGAGATACCTTGTAAGGATATACTGTCGGATTACTGCATTTTGGGCAGATACATAGTAGGGTGATTGCTAGGTCATAGAGAACTTCTATTTGTAAATTTTTTTTTTAATGTTTATGTTTTGGTGGGGGGAGACAGTGCGAGTGGAGGAGGGGCAGAGAGAGAGGGAGACACAGAATCCGAAGCAGGCTCCAGGTTCCGAGCTCTCAGCACAGAGCCTGACTCGGGGCTCGAACTAACAAACTAGGACCATGACCTGGGCCAACGTCGGATGCTTACCCAGGCGCCTCTGTGTTTAACTCTTTAAGGAAACTGCATACTGTTTCCCAGAGTGGCTGCACCACCACCAGAGCGGTCTGCATTTCTGCCAGCAGTGAGCGCATACGGGTCCCCTTTCACCCCGTCCTTGCCAACGCCTGTTGTTTCTTGTGTTACTATTTTTAGCCATTCTGACAGGTGGAGGTGGTATCTCATTGTGGTTTTGATCTGAGTTTCCTTGCTGATGCATGATGCTGAGCATCTTTTCATGTGTCTGTTAGCCATCTGGATGTCTTCTTTGGAAGATAAGAAACAGATACTTGAAGGGGCACATCCCCCCCCCCCCAATGTTTACAGCAGCAAGAGCCCAAATATCCACTGACTGATGAATGGATAAGGAAAGTATGGTATACGCACACAGTGGAATATTACTTGATGATCAAATACAATGAAATCTTGCCATTTGCAATGACATGGATGGAGCTAGAGAGCATTATGCTACGTGAAATAAGTCAGTCAGAGAAAGATTCCATATGATTTCACTTATATATGGGATTTAAGAAACAAAACAGATGAACAGATGGGAAAGGGAGAAAAGAAAGAGGGGGGCAAGCCATAAGAGACTCTTAATGACAAAACAAACGGAGAGAAGGGGGCAGGGGATGGGCACTGAGGAGGGCGCTTGTTGGGATGAGCACCGGCTGTTGCATGTAAGTGATGAAGCCCTGAGTTCTGCCTCTGCAGCCAGTTTTACCGTATGTGTTAACTCCCTGGAATTTAAAGAAAAATTGGGAAAGAAAAAAATTACTGTGTTTTGAAATCACCTAATTGATTCCTGTCCATAGTTATATACTCATATTGATTGATATTTAGACTTTTGTTTTATTTTGCTTTTGATTCTAGAGGTTTGAGTCTTAAAAATTTAATGTACCTTAATAGTTTCTAAGGCAAATGTACCAGCAAGGAATACTTAGAGAAGTTCAGTTTTTGTCTCCATCAGTCCCTTTACTTAAATGTCCCCTCTCTCCCACTTGGTTTTTCCATTTACCAGGACACACTGGAAACTGCTTTCTATTTCTAAGGCAAGTACAGATTATAAAGAGGCAAAACACATGATTTGACTGTTTGAGGTATAAATTGAATTTGTGTATTTTTAGGTATTTGACATAAAATTTTTATTTGTAATTAACCTATAATTGTATTCAACAAAGAAGATACTTGTTATAAACTTAGAAGTCAGTTTTACTTGTTACAAATGATAGTATCATCATTTTGAGTTTCAAGGAAACCATTGTGTTAGAGGGACTCTATCATCGATCCCGCCTTTTCTAAGAATGTCCGACTTAATATAACTGTCCCCTAATATAACTGCATCTCTTTCAGGCTGTCACCTCTGTGGACTCAACAAGTGGGTGTTGCAGCGTTGCATCCTATATACCTGTTAGCTGACTTGCTAATTGTAGGGTTTTGAATGTTGGGCCTGGAGGCATTCCTCTAACTGTAGACCGTTCTCGAGTCCAAGCCTGAGTCCAAGTCCCTACTCGGGATCCAGTATGCGAATGTGGGAGCAGGTCGGCTGCGTCAGGGCAGAGCTGTGTTTGCACTCGTGTCCTGCGAGCAGTCTTCTCTTCCTCGTGACCTCTCGTCTCCATTTATGAGGTGGTCTGTGGACCCTGGTTCTCAGCCCTTGATTCTGCCTCCATGACAAACTGCTGAGGATTCCCTTTCTTCAGGCCGAGCATTGTTTAAATGTCGTGTTCCCCACGGCCACAGCCATGGCGGCAGCTGGCCCTGCAGCTTTGACACCTAGCATCATACGTGTACTCCGACCCTTAGTGCCCGTACTGCTGAGTCTGAGTTCTGTAGTCCGTGGGAACTGTGGTCCCCGATTCACAGCTCCAGAAGAGTGAGATGCGTACTGGTCCCATGAATCATAGATTCCTTTTGAGACCCAGATGGTTATCTGTTTATATGTATCCTGTCTTGTTTGAGAGATTTAAAGTGACTTCTAAATGTATGCAGTAAGGGAGTAAAAAAGGAAGAGGAAAACGAAGAGGAGGGAGAGAAAATCCAAAGATGAAGAAGATGGGTAGTGAAAACTTGGAAGAGGATGAGGGGGACACTCGGAGGTGACTCCACGTGCTGACCTAAAGTGTCATTGGCTTTCTAGACCTGAAGGGACTGTGTACGCCAGAGAAGGAATTTGACATTAGCCGAATGGTCATTTCCTCAGCGACTTCTTGAGGAATATTCAAGTGTGCACAGGGATGTGTGCGTCGTGGTAGAGGAAGCTAAGAGTAGAAGTTTTTGTGGATAACTTAATAAGTCTTTTTATAAGAAAATATGCTTTTAATGTGGGTTAGGATGTAACCTTTACATGTAGTGTTACAGGAAGCTCTTCACATGTCGCTTCAGGCTCTGCCCACGGACACCCTCATTTATTTCCCTTTGCCATCGGGAAGACTTGATGGAGAAATCTGATGTGATCTGTTAGTAAGCTGCTGGAGAGGTTAAGGTGTGGATTCAGAGAGCTTTCGGTGTAGCTTAGGCTTCAAATCTCGCGTGCTTACCCCTGGAGCTGAGTAGAGGATGGATCTGAGGGGGGCGGGTTGGAAGTAGGTATGTGCAGCCCACATTGGGGACGGGTCCCCGAGCCCGGCCACTGAGAGGGAAGGGGCACACGGTTTTCCTAGGAGCTGGGGTTACCGAGACCCAGTGTAGACTGTATTTTACTTGGGAGGGTAAGCCAATGTTACCCAGGTTTCTGGATAGTCCCTGTTTTCCTGGGGTGGGTGCTGCTGGTCTGGAGTGAGAGAACATTTGGGAGCAGAAGACAGGTTAGGTTGAGGTGCTGGTGGGATCCGGAGGCTGTTTGGGGCTGGTGGGTCCGGGTCTCCTGACCAGGTGATGGTCCGCAGCGTCAGGTGGAGGGAGAGGGTTGGGAGTAGACTGGGCTGCCAGGCAGGATCACGGGGCCTGGGTGAGAGTCTTTTTGTAGAAAGTGTACAGGTAGTGGGAAAACCTGAGAAGGCCACTGTTAGAGGAGCAGGCAGTGAACCCAGGAAGAAGCAAAGCAAAACAAACTCTGTAGAGGAAAAGTAGAACAGCTAAGAAGTATAGCTTACAGGGATGGGGGCAGAAGGAGTGTTTTTCTATACAGACTCCCATGAGACCCTAGAAACCTAAATATTATTAGCAAAATAGCTGCTTGGAGTTAATATTAAGGAAGTAAAATATATTAAGTTCAGCTATTTTGTCTGATAAATGATTTTTAAAAATATGTTCTCAGGACACCTGGGTGACTTAGTGGCTTAAGCATCTGGCTCAGGTCATGATCTCATGGTTCGCGGGATCGAGCCCCCACATTGGGCTCTGCACTGACAGTGTGGAACCTGCTTGGGATATTCTCTCTCTCTCTCTCTCTCTCTCTCTCTCTCTCTCTCTCTCTCT
>NC_043706.1:143808543-143816296 GCF_006229205.1 Suricata suricatta
GGTGGCGCCGTGCCCGGCTCCTGACATGGTGCCTTCCAGTGGCTTCGAATTCAGCTAGAGTAGAATCCAGACCCTTGTGATCGTGGTTTGCCTCGGCCAGGGTGATCCTGGGCTGGCCCCTCGTAGTGTGGCCTCAGCTAGTCTGACTGCCTTTCCCTCTCTTGCCTCGGGTCCATCTCTGGCCAGCGAGCCTGCCAGACCTGTGCCAGCCGAAGGCCTTAGCACCTGCTCACCCCCTGCCGGGAGAGCTCTTCAGATGGCCACAAGGCTGCTGCTGCTGGTCGAGCCGGGCTCCTGGCAGGAGTCTGTTTTCATAGAAGGCTTGACAGTCACATGAGCTTAGGAAGCTCTTGGTCACTGCCTTTCTCACAACCATGCTTGTATCTTTCACAACATGTGCCCCTGTCTGTGTTTCCTCATCGCTCTACCCCCACCCCCCACTAGAGTGTAGGCTGTTTGAAGGCCAGGACGCTGGCCTGCTCAGGCTGTGTCCTCAGCACCGGAACACAGGCCTGTGTCTGTGAGTTCGCACGTGCTGGGTGTGGGAGCACCGCGCCTGTGGGAGCACCGCACAGTTTCCTCCTTTTCTCATCCTTGACCCGTAGTGAGAATGGGTTCGTGGCTATGAGAGCTGCTTGGGCTCAGAGAGAGGACAGAAACTGAATTGTCACACAGGACCAGTTGCTGTGAAAAGTGTTACTGGATCAGCAGGTCATACTGTTAATGTTTGTTGTCTAATAGGAAATGAATATAGAATTATGAACATAAGATTTCATCTTTGCACTCATTACAACTGGAACTTAGGTGCCCTTTTTTCAAAGATCATAAATGTTAGCTGTCTTGGTTACTGGGATAAAATAAAGTAGTGCTCAAAGATGTCTAAATGGTTTTTTTTAGGTGGAACACTGAGAATTTACGCAGATAGTTTAAAACCAAACATTCCCTACAAGACAATCCTGCTGTCCACTACGGACCCTGCCGACTTCGCCGTGGCCGAAGCTCTGGAGAAGTACGGTCTGGAGAAGGAGAACCCCAGAGATTACTGCATCGCCCGGGTGAGTGCCCCGCACACCGGAACTTCCCGTTCACGTGGGAAGATGCTCTTTAAATGAAGTTCAGTGTCGGCTAATTTTCTTCACGCTGTATTGATTAAAACGTAATAAATGGAAACCCTGTATTAAATATATAAGAAAATCCTCCCTTCCATTACAGAAGTAAAGTATGTTCTCATTGTAAAGTAAAATACAGAAAGGTGAATTGAAGGAAATAAAAATCACTCGTAGATCTAATACCGAAGGATAACCACAGTCAGCATTGTTACATACACATAGCTTTAGTTCTTATTTTGTGTACCTAGGTCACTTCCTATTTTTTAACGGTGTTTTCTAAGGGTTTTCACCAAGATACATCATGAAGATCCACCTCCTAAGTAGACTCCAGTTGGCTGTCCTAACTAGCATTTGGTCGGTGTGTTCTGTAGCCAGCCAGCTGTGGTTTCTTGGAGGTCAAGCCCGCGTCTCCAACGCTGGTGAGCGGGGAAGACCGGGAGGTGTGACTCCTCACAGCCGAGTGGCCGGCGCCGCCTGGCATCAGCGGGCTTTCCCCCTGAGGCCGACTGCGTGTGAAATTCTTAGCCCTTATGTCCGTCACAAGGAAATGCTGACTTCTTTATTACCAGCATTTCTCTGTCAAAGTCTCATTGGCAGTGAGACTTTGGATTTAAAAAGAAAATCTTCCTTTCCCCGTCTTAGCCGTTGATTACTGACTAACAGATTGTGTGTTACTTGTTTTAGTCCTCTCGCCCCAGGACGACTGGGAGTAAGTAGAGGCAGTAAACCGTGCGTAGTGGTTGGCAGCACGCCCCCAGTACTGACTCCGCCCCCGCTAGTCCGTGCTTACCCAGGGCCGGAACTCGTCCGGGTGCCTGGCCTTGGGTCCCGTACTCAGCATTGCTCGAGGGTTGCCCAGGGCGCTGTGAGCCGGTTACAGAATCCTCAGTTCCACAGGACAGTGCATTTGATAGAATATGCGGTAACAAACTTTGTCATTTTTCCCCTTTTAATTCATTTCTGCTGTACGTGTAAAGGCACCTTCCTCAGGTCATGAGATTCTAAAAGCCTGCCTTGGGCTCGTAGTGATTGGCCTTTGTGAGGTCACTGGACTCTCCTTTGAGGGCCTCCTGCTTTGGGATTTCTGTTCCGTTCTGTCCTTGCACCTGCTCCCAGGCAGAACACATCCAGAAGCGATTATCTTTTTCGTCCTGCCTGCTTTCTGCACTTGCCGTCCTGCCAGTTTCGTAACGTAATAGCTCTCCCATACTCATTGTTATTTTAGCTGTTTAATTAGTTATTCACTAACTAGTTCAGTTCTTCCTTACTGGATACGCTGCTGGGATACAGAAACAAGAGCTGTCTTTAAAGGAACTTATAGAGAAGCCAAGAATGAGAGATACAAACAGGGAGTGTAGAAATGAGAGCAGCGATCAGGGAAGGCTTCCTGGAGGAGCTGTAGTTGAGGTAGAGGTGGCCTGTGGGTCACCGGCCTTTAGGCCCAAGAAATCATGTTAGTGTGGAATTCACGGCCTAATCTGAGAGCACTGAGTAGTTCCATGGGGCCGGGTCTGCCAGGGTATGTGACAAACATTGGGACGCCGAAGAGTGAAGTTCAGGTCCTGAACTGTGTTCTAAGCCCGACGCTAAATTCAGTACAAAGCAGTACGAGAAAAGATTAATTACTTTAGCGAGAGGATGTGGTGTTGTGCACGTGTCTTTCTAAGGGACGTGCAGCCGTGCGCGGAGATGCCGGGCTTTGGTAGGAGGGTGCAGTCCGGCTGGTGGGAGGCCAAGGCTGTGTCTGGGCGAGGGGGCCTATGGGCGGGGCTCTGCTGAGGTCCCAGGTTGACAGTGACGTTCAGGTGCCCCTGGCTTGGCTTCTCTTACTCTCTTTAGTTGTGTTTTGACGCCTGAGTACTGAATTCGCACGAAGAAAGGGTGGTCCGGCAGGTGTGTGAGGCCACGGGCCGCCGGCCGCCGCATGTTTGCGCTGTGTTCCTGGGCCTTTCTCAAGTGATTCAGAGAACTCCTTGGCTACCGTAAAAACATAAAGTGAAAAGTAATACGGCGCAGTGAATTTTAAGAGGGTCATGAATGCAGTATTTTAAAACAGACACTCCCTGTGGTATATCTAAATGATCTGGTTAAATTTAATCATAAAGAGATCATCTACAGGGAAAAGCTGTTCTGTTCTGTCGTTGGTGGCGGTTACCCTGAGAGTGCGCTTTAGACGAAATTACGTTGTAAAACCAGGTCTTGGATAGTGAGCAGGCGGGTTAGGGACCGGGTGACTGAGCCACCGCAGAGCGCTGTCTCCTTAGGAAATTACTCACAGTCTGACTAGTACATACTGTCCTTCCATAGAAGACTTTGTTTAAAAAATTACTCAACGGGTTCTTTTTGGGGCCAGAGAAGCAAGCAAGTGGGCGCAGCGCTCCCGAGGGCCGCCGGCAGGGCCTGGCCAGTTTCGATCTGCCGGGGCTTCTGTTTGCTGGAGGTCTTGTTCGTGAACCCTGGTGTCGTCACCGCTAAGTGTTTGTTCCCGCAGGTCATGCTTCCACCGGGAGCCCAGCACTCGGATGAAAAAGGGGCTAAAGAGATCATCCTTGATGATGACGAGTGTCCTTTACAGATCTTCAGGGAGTGGCCAGGTGACAAAGGTAAAGGAGGATTTCACTTGTAAAAGAATTGTTTCTGTGATCCCGATAGCAGTGTGACTGTCGGGGCGGTGCTGTTGGGGACAGAAGACCAGGCGTGGCTGTCCGCGCCCGCCCTAGACTTGCCGAGCGGCTCCCCTGGCCCCTTGTCAGGGTGCAGCTGGGCCGCGGGCCCAGAGCGGCTGTGTGCAGTGTCCGGGTCCCCACAGCGTCACGTGGAGGAACACGGCTCCGCATCGGCAGGGGCGTCCTGTCCGCGCGGAGCGGGCGGGGGTGGGGGGGGGCGGCTGCTGCGGCCTCGAAGGTTGTCAGTCACTCAGTCGTTTCACATAACAGACCAGACTTTTCACTGTTGAGGGCCCTGCATTGTCTCCAGCAGAGCGGGCTGAGAGCTGTGTTTGGACGAAGTCTCATTTTCTTGCTCCCTCACACGATGAGCTGTCATTCAGCGGAAGGTCTTGTGTCCTAAAGACCTAAAACTTTGCTGCCGGTTCATCCTGTCAGGGCCTGAGTGTGCGTTGGTGGTTAAAAGGTACACTTGCTTAGTACCTTCCCTAGACCATTTAAAGTTAAGTTGTATTATAAAGTCGAATTGCATTCAATTCTGAGTTAGTTCAGTTGAATTAAATAAAAATCAAATCCCCTGAAAATAAATTTGTGCGTAGTATGTATGCATGGGGGAGTGTGTGTATAAGTACGCTTACCGTAAGGTTAGTTACCAACATAGACGTTCATTTATTCTTAAGCTGATGCTCTGGTGTTTTTCAAGCATGTAGTATGCTTAGGTAGTTGTTGGCTTAGAATAATCTTTGCAGATTGCTGCTAGAGTTTTCAGAATACGAGTGACTAATACTTCCTCTCCTGAGTAAAAGTGTACCTTGGGTAAAGCCTCACTCAGGCATTCCTTGAGAGAGGTTATTAAATCATCTTTTCCTGCTAAGGGGAGTTGACCGTCAGTCACTGAGCCGTCCTCTCCGGTTTGAGGCTGGTTGGTGACTCACAGCGCTCTGTTCTAGGGGTTTTAGTCTTTCAGCTGAAGAGGAGGCCGCCGGACTACGCCCCGAAGAAGACGAAGCAGCACAGCGACGGGAAGCCGGCAAGGGGCAAGGAGAGGGCCGAGGGCTCCGGCTCGGCTCCTCCGCCCGAGAAGCTGCCCTACCTGGTGGAGCTGAGCCCAGGTGAGCGCCCGGCCAGGGGCCTCGCTCTGGCTCCAAACGTTTACTGCCGTCGCCTTTCCGCGGCTCGAAGCCGTCTGTAGGCCGTTTCTTCTCAAAACAGTTACTCTCATAAGATGACGTTCGTTAAAAAACCCCAGAACCTCGAGGTCATATGGAACGTGTATATTTATATATCAAGTTTGCATGGAGCAAAATGAATATTGAAAAACGAAATTTAAAACCGTGAATATCACGAGTTTAAGGGGAAGTTTAAATGATCCACTTCTTTAAAAAGTGTGTTTCCAACATAACCTTAGAAACTACTGCGTTTCCTAAAAACGACAAACTGAAATGTACTCTTAGGGCACATTTCATACAAGCAAGTACATGTGGGTAGGCGTCCTGTTGTTTAATGTACCAACAGCGGGTTGGTACCTTTAAACGGAACAGTACGTCTAAGTAATCCTTCTACCAGAGGAAGGGTCTTTGGTTTTAGAATTACAACAGCCTGAGTTTCTTCTCACGTTCATTCTCGGTTTCGTTTTAGAGCTCCCCTCCTAAGCTGAGGCTGTGCTGAGTTAGCCAGGAGGTGGAGGAGGACACGGACGTGCCGAGAGCAGTGTTTTATGCACACACCTGATGTAGCGTAAAACGTGCATGTATGTGATGCACGTAAATACACGTATGTGACATCTTGATTGTCATTCAGCCAAACCAAGTCCTTTTTCGTTCACTGGGTCCAGACAGTAGAGTGTCACTGTGGTCTGCGCTGCTCTGAGGAACGGGGTGGCAGCACAGCTTTCAGATGGAGCTCAGTTAGCCAGGACCGAGGAAGCTGCAGACCACAGTGCTCGCAGGACCGTCCGCACTGGCTCGAGCGGGAGTCTTGTCCTTCCCTCCTTTGACTCTCGGGCGCTGACTTGTGTTTACGAGACGTGGTCCCGCAGCCCGTGGCACACGCGGGCTCTGTGGGTGCGGGAAGCATCATGTTTCAGCGGATTCTCGAACTCCCGATCAGTGGCGGTGAGCGGCCGGTGGTAGTGTTTACACCCAGTCACATCTGAGCAGTTGTCAGAGTGGATGCGCTGTTTGTGGGGGGTGTGAGTGTGGCTTTGTCCCCCTGCTCTGACTGAAAAGTGCACGCCAACTTCTCGCTGTGGTTCACAGCCACGGCCCGGTACCGCTGTGTGACCGGAGGACGCGTGCGCACGGTGGCCGTCTGAGGCTGTGGCAGGCAGCACCTGAGGGCCAGCCAGTGTGTGGGAACTTCAGCGTTTTTAGGATCTTTGGGCTCTGGGTCTGCTCTTGGAAAGCGTGCATCGCATGCTAGGAACTAATGATCGCTTCTCCGGATCTAAGTTGTGAGGACTTAGGCGTGGCGGTCTCGAGGGGACCGAGAAGTAGCTGACAGCGGGTCACGTTCGGAGGACGGCAGGAAGGCGGCCTGCGTGGGCAGCACGGCCAGGGCGAGCCCTCATTCGTCTGTGTGACAAGCATTTATTGGTCCTTAGCACATGTCAGGCCCTCCCTGGTCTGGGCCTTCGGGATGGGCTCCACCAAACAGATGGAGCCTGGTCCTGGGAGCACAGCCCCGGGAGCACCGCTGGACTCACTGCGCGCTTCATGCTCGTGGCCGCCCTGTTGCACGTGCAGCAGTGGTGCGGGCGCGGGCAGAGCGCGGGGCCCGGTAACAGGGCTGCACGGCCGTCACCGGCCGCTGACACAGGCACGTCCCTCCTCCCCGGTGTTGACAGACTGCTGTTCCAGGGACGGCGATGTGCGCGAGGCCGTCCCTGCCCTCAGCCGACTCCCGGAGAAGAGTGCATCAGGATGCCCTGCGCGCGTCCCCGTGACTCCCCGTGGTCTGGCCTCCCTCCCGAGGGCCAAGGGGTCCCCCCAGGTAGCCTCCCTCCCCGTTGTTCCACAAGAGCGTGAGTCACATCGGCCCCACGGTCCCCAGGGTGAACGGGCCGCCGGCTGCAGGGCTGAGAGCTGGGCTGTCCCCTGGGCCACACGGTCTCTGGACGTTCACGTTATTATTAGCTGAGCACAGTCAGCATGCTGAACGCAACGGATTTCTTTTCATTTATGAGGAAATAACGCTGGTAGATGCAGGTGTGTCCTGGGCAGGTCGGTGCTGTGTTTCCGCTGGTCGAGATACCAGCCAGACACAAGCCCAAGGCCGGCCCCGGGCTCAGGCTCGGTGGCGATGGGTGGGAG
This sequence comes from Suricata suricatta, assembly GCF_006229205.1. Taxonomy (NCBI): domain Eukaryota; kingdom Metazoa; phylum Chordata; class Mammalia; order Carnivora; family Herpestidae; genus Suricata; species Suricata suricatta. Next base: position 143,815,630 of record NC_043706.1, read on the forward strand.
ATTTTGGAGGGGTGGGGGAATGCTTAGACTGTCCTCCCTGGCTTTTGGAGAGACAGGGGTGGCAAAAAGTCTTGTGATTCGTTGATTTAGATTTGAATGTGTTCTTTTAACAGAAGGAGGTCACCAGCGCTGGGGGGTCGTCTTCTGTCCGATGAACTAACTTTGCCCTCCTGCTGCTTGGGGACTCACCTGGCGTCTGTCTCGGTGTTTCCTTAACAGTGTGCACTGCTCTCTCACACTCACGCCGCCGCCCGGAGCGCTGCTGTCCTGTCCTCACAGCCCTGGGGCCGCGGGTGAGACGTGCTTCTCCTCCTTTGAAAGTGTCCTCCTGCAGCTCACCCTCTCCTGTCTCTCTCCTCCTCCCCTCTTCACGCGCCCCGCACGGCCTCTGTCCTGCCGCCACCGCCTTCACCTGGGCCCCGCGCACGCGTGTCTAGTCCCAGGGCGAAGGAGCCACTTTGCGTTCTACGGCTATCACGCTCACGAAGGTAATGCTGTGCTTCCTGCCGCTGCCGGGTCGGGCTAGCGGGGCACCTGACCCCCGTTCTCTGCATGCGGGTTTGAGTGGGCACACATCGCTCGTTTCTCGGAAATGTTCTGTCCTGTCACTTCATCCCCATCAGCAAGTGCTCTGTATGCAGCGTTCACTGCATTTCAGAGGAGCTCA
>NC_043706.1:143816396-143822392 GCF_006229205.1 Suricata suricatta
GGAAATGTTCTGTCCTGTCACTTCATCCCCATCAGCAAGTGCTCTGTATGCAGCGTTCACTGCATTTCAGAGGAGCTCATTTTACAGACAGGTCTGGCTCCTCAGAGAGAGATTGGGCTGAAGAAGGGCGGGAGCGGTGGTCCCCCCCCCCCCAGCAGGTTAGAAGGTGGGGCAGGAGGGGACTGGAGGGAAGAGAGAGAGGGCGGTGGGTAAGAAGGGGACCCAGAAGCAGAGGCGGTGCTGTAATGCGGCAGGGAGGGGCTGTCCCAGTGAGCATGTGCGTGCGTCTGACAGCGTCTGGGAGGCTGGGGGGGGGTGAGCCCACCGCGCTGGGGCATGCCCCGGGTTCTCTCTGTCCCCCTGGGTCAGGTCTGTTTCCGATTAGCAAAGATGTGCTTCCTTACTTAGAACACGCTTCTCACATTTGTGCGTCTGTCTTCATCCTGTTCCATCGTGCAGCTAGTTTTTGGTTTTATGGAAATACTTTCTTGTCTGTTTTTATATTTTGAACATTATGTTTCTGTGTGCTTAATGTAACCATCTAACGCTCTCCCATGCTGTAGAAAGTTTACTCACCTTTTAGCATCTTCTATGTGTTTGTTGCATTTTCTCCGAAATGATTGTACAGATTTTCATTGAATATTAACTGAACTTGGAATTTTGGCTTTTGTTCTTTTTGAAAAACACAAACAAGTGATATTTATCACCTCTTTTGTTACTTCTATATGCGTAGAGTCTAAGATTTGTTTTTTGTGTGTGTGTGTGTGTGTGTGTGTGTGTGTGTGTGTGTTTGTGTTTGTTTTCCTGAAAAGGATTCTTTAATGTTCTCATGTGTTAATTTCATACCATAACTTTAGGGAGCAATAGGAAGGAGATGCATTTTCCCTCTTACCTGGTGCCTATCAGAAAAAAAAAGCATGTACTCCTCAAGTTTGACAGAGTGTTTTTAGTTTTCCAGTTTTATTTGAAGAGAGCTAGTTTGTATTTCCAAATAGAGATAGTGAGAATATGCTGTCAGCTCTGTTTCAGTAAGCTTCAAAAATGTGATAGTTTCTTATCTATTACATCGACTTCACTAAGGTGTACGTTGTGGGGGTGTGAACGTACGTTCAGTCCCCACCCCCCGGGGGCGCGGGAAACACTCTGCCTCTGCCGTGCAGCCTTCTCTGAATGAGCACACCCCTCCCTCTTCCCTAAGAGGGGCGGCAAAAACGACATTTCGTGTGACAAACCGACTTCTAGAGGTTTCACCCTGGGAAGTGGCAGAGGCAGAAGCGGGGTTTGGAGGCACAGGACTGCTGTAGAGGGAGGGTGCTCTTATGCCATGTTCATAATGGTTTGCTTTCTCTTCATATTCAGAATACTAAGAAAACTTTGAGTTATATCTCAAATTTAATTAAAAAAAAAGCAAAAGCAGAGAAACAAGATGTAGAAGAGTGTGAATAGTAATTTAGGAGTAGCAGGTTGACAGAATTCAGGACATGCAGAGACATTTGAGTCTTAGGTAAACCACCAGTCTGTGTGTGTGAGTGGGCCCCAGTGGTTGGCCATTTGGCTAGATGGCACGTATTTCATCTGTTAGCCCTACAGAGTGTTCTGATGTTTGTCCAAAAAAAAAAAGGAGAAGGAAAAATAATGTGTATTGAGTTGCTTAATTGTATATGCATTGAACAGATTTTAAAGATCTGCCTCTGGGTGGAGAATTAGGCCAGGAAAAGAAGGGTACTTTTCATTGTATGCTTTCTCTGCCTTTTGAATTTTAAACTACATGAATATTTTATATATTTCTAATTGTCTATTAGGACAGTAAAAGAAAGCCTGGTGGAAGCATGTTCTTTGAGGGAGTCACTTAGACTTGTCGCGCTCCCAGAGGTGCCCCGGGCATGTCCCGGCGGCGGCAGACAGGTGCTCAGCAGAAGGGAGGGGCACCCATGAGGAGGGGAGAAGATGCAGCAGCCGGTTTCTGTGTCCTTAACACCCAGGAGATGGTCCCTGTCCTTTTTTAAAAAAGAAGGCAGTGAGCTATTCCAGAAAGAAAGATGCCGTTATGGGAACATGACCTGCCTCCCCCCGCCCTTACTCCCCAGCTCCAGCCAGACACCGCTGCGTCTAGTGAGTTCAGGGACTGCTGTTTGGGTTACTCAGAATCTAGTCCTGAAGACGTTCTCTGTGTTTCCCGTCACCGCGAAGTGCAGGAAGGACGGAGGCGTTGGGACGCTCCCTCTGACCCGCCGTCCGGAGGTTTCCAGCCCCGTGAGACGGGGAGGCAGGCGGGGCGGGCAGGTCTGAGCGTCCCCGTCTGTTTATGCCTGTGGCTCTGCTGACGTAGCGAAGTGCATCCTGTCCACGTCGTAGCTCCCAGGAGACCCCTCAGGAATGGTCAGGATGCAGGACAGTGTTAGTGTCAGGTTTTTCTTTCACCCCAAACAGGTATTTTTCATGTTCCTGTATTTTTCCACTTTGTATTGAAATCGTTGTTCTTCATCTATTTGCTTCTTTTCTTTGTAATTCATTTGTGTAATTTGTGTGTGCCATATTTCATTGTTATTTTCTTCATTTTCCAATATTAACTATTCGCTGTTAAGAAACTGAATCTTTGTCGAATGCATGCTGTGGACCAGACACCGTACTGAATGCCAAGACGAAGAGAGGTTTTAGGAAATCGAGCCGCCAAGGAGCTTAGGGGGCAGCAAGTAAATAGGAACCCCGAGCGCTAGGAAGAGCAGCGCGAAGATAAGTGGTCCGCGGTGCGGAGGTGGCGGACGCACGGTGCTCTTTTGGGGTGCCTGTGCTGTTCAAAGCCAGCGGAATCCCAGACATTCCTAGGGGGCTTGGAGTCAGCAGGTCTGGAATGGAACTGCCCACGTCCAGGGAAGGCCCCGGATGGCTCCAGTGCCTCATTTTGAGCCAGGACTTGGAGTGGAGGTTGAAATAACACGGTTTTAAAACCGCTGCAGTTGCCCCCACATGTGACGAGAACGTCCTGGCTGTGAAGCACTGCAGACGACTGACCGGTTTTCCCGCTCACATAAGCTGTCGTGTCCCTCGATACAGGTCACTTTCGTCCCAATGTGACAGGTGTCTGGAACATGCCAGCTGGGGGTGTGTCGGAGTGTTGTGTACTCTGACTCAGTCCGCGGGGAGAGCTGGTGTTCTCACGGGGTCTCCTGTGGGAGTTCGGGCCGCACCGCAGCTGTGAGACTTCGGCAGCCTCAAGCCCGTCTGTGCGCCCGGCGTTTAACTTGGGCAGCTCTCCGCGCCGAGCCCTGACCCCAGTGGCCAGGGACTGTGACTCCCCGCCTAGTAAGGGAGGCTGCGGGTTATTAACGCGCCCGCGACGTGGGCCTGGGAGACTCTGCTCGGCCTCTCAAGGACTTGGCACAGCATTTACCCGAACTGGGGGGATGGCCACGGCCCAGGGGTGGGTCCTGACTCACTGACCCTGCCTCGTGTGTTCTGTGCACGTTCACGGCTCTGGAAGCAGAAGACTTCTTTGGGCGATGCTCTGGGTTGGGTTGAGCACAGTAGGTGAGAAGCGAGTAAACGTCTGGGTGTAAATGACCAGATGTCTTGGTGGTGGTTCGTCTTCTCCCTTCTCCTCCCCCTGCCGCCCCCATCCCAATCATAGAAATTCGTGCACAGGGAGATTAAAAATTTCAGCAGTTCACAGAGGTATAAAATGAAACATAACCCAGTTTCCCTTTCTGTCCCCAGCCCCTTCCCAAGTCCCCATGGAGCTAAGCACTTACAGGAACTGAATGTCAGAAGTGGGCATTGGAACCTGGGGGGATTCTTCAGAAGATGTGTGTGGGCCTCATCCCCAGAGATTTTGGTCTAGAAGGTCTGGACGAGCTGTGAGGTTGCACATTGAAAACCCCTGTCAGGGACCCCGCTGTGCCCGGTCCGTGTGTATAGCGCCGTGAGCGGTCTGTGCGGCAGGTCCACTGGAGAGTGACCTGGTTGAGGGAAGGTCCGTATGTGTCAGTGATCTTCATCTGTAATAGAATTAATTGCTCTTCAGAATCGTTAACAAAAATCCAGGGCCATGTGGCGGAGAAATTTCTTTTTGTGTGGTAAGAAAATGTTGGTCATGGATGATGACGTTGGTACCTTAGGTCACATTGAACAGAAGGCGGTGTGTTTGCCTCTTGATTTGAATGGTCTGTATCCACTTAAACTGCATGGTGAAATCTGGGGAGTTCTTTGATAAGAAATCCTAAGAATTGAGAACTGTCATTCATTCTAAAACAACCTTTTGTTTGCTTTGTTGGCCTGTTTGTTTCAAATAACATGACCAGAACATAACGCTTTACCAGTGAAGCTCTGTTCTCTTTCTTTTCACAGATGGTTCTGACTCCAGGGATAAGCCCAAGCTTTACCGCCTTCAGTTGAGCGTGACCGAGGTCGGCACAGAGAAGCTGGAGGAGAACTCCATCCAGGTGCGCGGCAGCTGCGGCCCGGCGCCCCCCGCGGCTCTCGCGCTGCGGCCGGTGAGGGCTCGGGGGAGGGGGCAGGGCCGGCCGCATGGCAGCGCTGAAGACAGAAAGGAAAGACTTCATCTTTTAATTGAACATAAATGACTTGTGTGCTCTGGGCCACTCTCCTTGGCTCCAGCGTGAGCAGAGCAGATGGAGATTAGGTCCACTCTTCACCTCTAGAAACCCGGTGTGGGCGTTGTGTTCCTCTGACACGGTCTCCTTTTCTTCAGAAGGTGGTGATAACGTCATGGGTCTATCTCAGGGTTAGAGGAGGCAGCCCGAGTGGGAGTCCTGTCGTGGGTCTGATGCCCGTACCTGTGGGTGCCCCCGGAACGGTGGTTCGAGTGTTAGCGGGATGTGGTTCTCAGGTACTTAATGAAAAGAGGAAGGCCAGGTTCGTTCCCTGATTGACCTCAGCTGACTTCTGGCAGACTACCCTTTCCCCTGTGCTGTCGTACCCGATGGCAAATGATGGGTCAGGTCATTAGTGTCATTCTCTGTTCTAACATCCCTTCCTTCGGCACAGCAGTAAGATAGATAAACACAGTGTGTAATCCTAATGATCTGTACAAACTTATTCTTAATTATCTAGTAAATGTTTCGGGTAACTGTGTGCTTTTCAACTCAGTATGTCTTAAATCAAGTTACTGGATGCTAAAATTAATGTGTTCACTTATTTTGACATTATTTTGATTGTTTATTTTTGTACTGTTGGGAGGAAGTCCACTAAAAAGTACCCAGAGCTCTGGGTTTTTTTAAATTTTTTAAATTTTTTATTTTTTAAATTTATTTTTGAGAGACAGAGAGAGACAGTGCGAGCAGGGAAGCATCAGAGAAGGAGGGAGACACAGGATCTGAAGCAGGCTCCAGGCTCTGAGCTGTCAGCACAGAGCCTGACGTGGGGCTCAAAACCACGAACCGTGAGATCATGACCTGAGCGGAAGCCGGACGCTTAACTGACTGAGCCCCCCAGGTGTCCCCAGAGTTCTCTTTTTAAATACTGGGTCCTTTATGATGAAGTTTGTTTGATTTTATTTTAGCTGTTCGGATCAGGGATTCAGCCCCATCACTGTGACCTCACGAATATGGATGGGGTTGTCACTGTCACGCCGAGAAGCATGGACGCTGAGACCTATGTGGAAGGACAGCGCATCTCGGAGACCACCATGCTGCAGAGCGGGATGAAAGTGCAGTTTGGGGCGTCACACGTGTTCAAGTTTGTGGACCCCAGCCAGGACCACGCTCTGGCCAAGAGGCCCGTGGACGGAGGCTTGGCGGCCAAGGGCCCCCGACAGAAGCCTGGGTAATTACATGTCCGCCTTGCGCGTTTTAGGGCGTCTGCGTATGTGAGCAGTGATCTGACTCAGGCCTACGGTATCACAGGTTGTTTTATTTTTAAAAATTCCTAGTGGGGTTGGTTCTTGATGTGGGCTGGCTTCAGAGGAGGGAAGGAGAAAGAGGTCTTGACTTGATCTTAAAATTGGAAGTTGTGGCTGTTTTTTTAAATTATTTTCAGAT
>NC_043706.1:143822492-143866913 GCF_006229205.1 Suricata suricatta
CTGGGCACTCTGTTACCGTCCCGCCCTGTGGCGAGGGCACAGGCCGTGGGAAAGCAGTGCTCCTGGTGCTGACGGCCACCAAAGGGCGCATCGCAGGAGCTCTGCCCCAGGAGCGTGCGGGGAACAGCACGAGGGCCCTGCTCTGCGCTGCCTGGCCTGCCTGTGTCCCGCCCGCCGCCCAGAGCTCACGTGGGGGCCGGTGCCAACTCCTGCTGGCTTGGTTCTGGCTCTTGCCAGTTCCTCGGCTTTGTAAAGCCTATGGTGACGGTGCCCGCGGGTGCTCTGTGCCTCCTGTGTCGGGGGGGTTCCTGCTGAGGAAGGGGGTCAGAGGCAGCGGGTACAAGAGAAGACGCGATGTCTCTGCACGCAGACGCTTTGGGGGTCATTGCACGTGCTCACAGGGCACGGGCTGGCCCTTTCCCCTCCGGCTCTGAGTTTCCACTGAGGGCCCATCCCTCAGTGCGGTCCCCGAGGGAAACAGGTGCCGTGACTGCCTACAAGAGTCCGTTTGTGTTGGACGCTCTTCCAACTTGAAGCTGAATGTGTATCTGACCTCACCCTTTCGCTTTGTGTCTGGAAGGACCTTTTTTTATGTTCCTTTTTTAAGGTTTTATTTATTTATCAGGCACGTCCGCATGTCCTGTCCCATGTCTGGACTTGTGCAAAGCCTCGTCAGCAGATCGTCCTGCTCCAATGGTTTTGTTCCATTCCGTTTCATTTCATTTTTAATTATTATTTTAATGTTTTCCATTTTAATCCTCAGCTTTTCTCCAGCTCTGCGGCTCTTGTTCAGCACCAGCCCGCTCTGCCTGCCTGAGGCTCTTCTTTCCTCTCATTCCAAAGACACGATCCTATGATGCGGTTTCTTCTGGTGTGTTCCGTGTTGGGTTCCAGCAGCCCCTGCAGTTACCTCCAGATGTGCGTTGTCCCCCAGACTTGGGTCCTCTGTCCGCTGGTGGTGGAGGTAACGGTCTGGGTCTGCACCCACTGCTGAGCGTGGGCGCACCTCCTCAGGTGGCCTCTGCGCCGCCAGCCCTCCAGGCTTGCCCCGGCTTTTCCGTGGCGAGATCACTCTGGCTGCTCGGCTGTAGTGCTCTCTGCTTTGGAGGCCGGCGGTCGCCTCCTCGTCGTCTCTCTGGCCAGAAGCAGGGGTCACCTCAGGGACGTGGCTTAGGTTTCCTCTACAGGAAGGTGCTGTGAAACTTCATGTTTGTTATTACATCGTTTTCCTGCAAACCTGGTGACCCTGCTCACTGGTTGAGTATGCCAGTGCTCTCCTGTACATTCATAGATTAGAAAGAACTGTCATTTCTTTATAAACACTTAATTTTGTTCTGTTGTCAAACTATTAAATAAATTTCTAGATCAATAACCCAAGTTTTTTTCTCACCCAGAAATGTGTGTAGATGTTTGTAATTGAGCTACAAATGACATGTCTCAGCCTCAGACGCACAGCGTCCTGGTGCGTTGTTTGTGCACATTGCTAGGTGGCCGCACAGTCCAGGTAGCATCCGTCACCAGACATGCGCGTGATGGTTCTTACTTGGGGTGAGAGCTTGTAAGAGGAACTCTCCTAGCAGCTTTCAGATCTGCAGCGCAGTATTAAGTGTAGCCACCACGCCACACTTCACGTCCCCGGGACTTCCATTTATTATTTCATAACTGGCAGCTTCCACCTTGTGACCCATTTCACCCACCTCACACCCTCTGCCTTGGGCCACTGCCAGTCTGTTCTCTGTGTCTATGAGCTTTTGTTTTTGTTTTCATTGTTTTAGATTCCACATGTAAGTGAGGTAGACGTATTTGTGTTTCTCTGTCTGGCTTATTGCACTTAGCACGGGGCTCTCAGGGTCCATCCCTATTGTAGCAAATGGCAGACTTCTGGCTGAATAATATTCTTGTGTGTGTGTGTGTGTACACATACGTGTGCACACACCATGACTATTCATTTATATGTCAAGGGACATGTAGGTTGCGTTTATAGCTTGGCTATTGTAAATAGTGCTGCAGTGACCCTGGGGGTGCAGATCCAGCTTTTCAGGTCCCTGTTTCTATTTTCTTCAGGTAAATGCCCAAGGTGAAATTGCTAGATCATATGGTACTTCTGTTCTTCATTTCTGAGGGGCCTCCAGACAGTTTTCCGTGATGGCTGCACAAACCCGCGTTCCCGCCGGCAGGGCTCCAGGGCGCCCTCACCTCCACGTCCTTGCCAACAGCCGTCTCTCCTCTTCTGTAACGCTTGTTAGCGTTTTCAGGAGTAGCGGTTCTAACAGGGGGAGATGAAATCTTAGTCTTACTCTTTTTTTAATGTTTATTTTGAGAGAGACAGAGTGCGAGCAGGGGAGGGACAGAGAGAGGGGGAGACACAGAATCCGAAGCAGGCTCCAGGCTCTGAGCCATCAGCACAGAGCCAGACGCGAGGTTGGAACTATGACCGAGCTGAAGTCAGACACTTACCCGACTGAGCCACCCAGGTGCCCCTCATTGTGGTTAATTTGCATTTCCCTGATGATTAGTGATGGCGAGCATCTTTTCATGCATTTATTGACAACTGTCTATATTTCTTTGGAAAAATATCTTCAGATTCTTTGCCCATTTTTTAATTGGATTGTCTTGGTTGTTTTCTATTGAGTTTGTGAATTCCTTACATATTTTTAATATTAACCCCTTATCAAATGTGTGGTTTGCAAATATTTTCTTTCATTCCAGATTTCATGCCCTTTGATTTTTTGATGGTTTCCTTTGTTCTGTGAAGATCTTTTAACTTGATGGAGTCCTCTTTGTTTCTCCTTTGGTGCCTTTGCTTTTGGTGTCCGATGCAAAAGCCAGCAGGACCTCGGATCTTGCCCGCTGAGTTTCCTTTAGGAAACTTCAGGTCTCCTGTTAATTCTGTCATCCATTTTGAGGTCATTTTTGTGTTGGGGTAAGACCGTGGTCCCACCTCATTCCTTTGCATGTGGCTGTCCCGTTTTCCCAGTAAGCGTTTAGTGAAGAGACTTCCCTTTCCATTGTGTATTCTTGACGTGTTGGTTGTAAGTTCGTTGACCACGGATATGTAGGCTTGTTTCTGGGCTCTATTCTGTTCTATTGATCTGCCCTTTTGTCAGTGTTTTATGCTAATACCATCCTTTTTTATTGCCGTAGTTTCATAGTGTAAAGTCCGCGTGCCTGATGCCTCCGGCTGTTCTTCTTGTTCTCCAGACGGCTCTGACTGCCGGGTCTTCTGCGGTGGTTCTGTACCAGTTTTGACTATGTTGTGTTTCCGTAAAACATGCCATTGGAATGTTGATAAGGATTGCGTGGAGTCTGTGGGTGGCTTTGGTTGGTCTGGACATTTTCACAATATTAATTCTTCCAATCCATGAGCATGGGATATCTTCTCATCTACTTGTGTCTTCAGTTTATTTCATCAATGGCTTTAGTTTTCAACATACAGGTTTTCTTACCTCGGTTAAATTCATTCCTATGTATTTTATTCTTTTTGATGTACTTGTTAATGGAATTATTCACTTTATTTATTCGCCTTTCTGATGGCTCACTATCAGTGTATAGAAATGCAACTTATTTTTTGTGTATTGATTTTGTATCCAATTTTACTGTATTTCTTTATTAAATACTTGTTTGATGGAGTGTTTAGGGTTTTCTATAGATAACACCATGTCATCTGCAAATAGTGACCTTTTATTTCTACCTTTCCAATTTGGATGCCTCTAATTTCTTTTTCATGCCAAGTGCTCTGTCTAGTCCTTCCAGAAATGTGTTAAATTAAAGTGATGAGAGGGGCATTCTTGTCTTGCTCCTGCTCTTAGAGGGAAAGCTTTTGGCTCTTCCCCATCCAGTGTGCTGTTAGCTTTGGTCATGTTGGGTGTGGCCTTTCTTATGCACATTCCCTCTATACCCGTATTGTTGGGAGTTTCTGTCACAAATGGATGTTAAATTTTGTCAGATGCTTTTTCTGTATCTACTGAGTTGATCATATTTTATCCTTTATTTTGTTAATATGGTGGATCATCTTGGCTGGTTTATGGACATTAAACCATTCTTGCATCCCTGGAATAAATCCACTTGATCATGGTGTGATCCCTTTAATATACTGTTGAATTTAGTTTGCTAATTGTCGCAGGCTTTGAGTCTGGAGTTGTCTCTTGTCCAGCAAGAGAGTGGATGCAGAATTGAATATGAGAGAGGCTGATGCCAGGGAGGAGAAAAGAGTCCCAAGTAAGGGTCTTTTCCCCATATTTATTAGTATCAGAAGGCTCACAGATGTGATGGACATGCAGAAAGAGACAGTAAAACAGTGATTGTTAGCTCATGTGTGTGAGAGAAAGGGGGTTTGAAGATCTGTGGTGTTTGGGGTTTGGGTCAATACAAAACAAAATCGCAGTGCCAAGGAGACGACTGATTACTGCAGGCAGCAGGCGCTAAATCTGTATATCTTAACTTCTCTAGGCGCTAAGACAGAGCATGCCACCTCAGGGTCAACAAGGCATTTTTCTCACTAATTATCTCTTGGCATTTTCGTCCTGCTGTGGGGGCTTTCTGCCTCTACCTGCTCTCAGAAGCTCTCGCCCTGTGGTGATTATCCACCCTAAGCCTTGCTAACCCATTGGTGCAAGCTCAGGGAGTTCTTAAACTTATTCCCCACAGCTAATATTTTGGTGAGGATTTTTGCATCTGTGTTCATCAGTGATATTCTTTAATTTTCTTTTCTTGTAGTGCCTTTCTCTGGTTTTGGTATCGTGTAATGCTGGTCTTATGAAATGAGTTTGGAAAAGGTCCTTCATCTTTTATTTTTTATAAGAGTCTGAGAAGGATTGGTGTAAGTACCTCTTTGGATATTTGGTAGAAATCACTAGGAAAGCCATCTGACCCTTTACTTTTGTTTGTTGTGAGGTTTCTGATTAATGATTCAATCTCCTTACTAGTAATTGACCTGTTTAGTTTTCTATTTCATTATGGTTCAGTCTTGGTAGTTCGTATGTTTCTAGGAATTCATCCATTTCTTTAAGATTGTCCAGTTTGTTGGTATATAGTTTTTCATAGTAGGCTGTTATACTATTTGTATTTCTGGATATCAGTTGTAAAGTCTCCTCTTTTTATTTCTGATGTTATTTTATTTTTCCTTCTCTGGAGTAACCTTCAGCTTTGTTTTTCTAGTTCCTCGATGGATACATGATACATATATTCTTAATTGCAGATTTCCGGGTCTGTGTCTTCAAAGCCTTAGTGAGGGGCACACTAGCAGGGTACACAGTCTGACGATGGTCAGTGTGGGGAATGTATGCACTCATTCGTCTCTTCACTTGGGTGCGTATCTAGTCTGTATTCATGGAGCACCTGTGTCCCGTGTCCTTGTGCTCTGAGTGCCGAGGCGACCAACACCTGGTCTTTCCCCCAAAGGTCATATTTAAATAATGTCATCAAAGCCATGAATAAAGTCACTTCATTACCACTTAGCATATCCAGAATCCAGTACAAATGAGTCCATGTTAAATTTTAAAGCTTTGTCAGCTTTGGGGAAAAAAAATAATGAGCTTTGCATGGTGTTGAGGGGATTTGTCATCTAGGATGGTAGTTACTGGTGGAGTCAGGAAGGCCTCGCCGATACCTCTACGTCGATAAGAGGGCGTAGGAGCGTTAGGGACGGGTGAGGTGTGTAAATAGCTTTGATAGGTGACAGAGGGAGGTGATGTCTCATACTTCTGTTTGCATTTCCAGAGACAGAATAAAGAATAACTAAACTGAGTTTCCCATTCAGACCATTAGAAACCAGAACAGTTTCTGTGTTTTGTGAGTATCTTGGTGACAGAGAAGAGGTGAGAAGATGCAGCTCTTAGTGACGCTTCTACTTTCTCAAGTTACTATTTTAAAGTGATATTATTTTGTAGTTCTTTTCTTTAATGTGCATATATTTTTTGAGGGGAGCACACAAGCAGGCGAGGGGCAGGAAGAGACAGAGGGAGAGAGGGTCCTAAGCAGGCTCTGCACTGTGGGCACAGACCCCGACCTGGGGCTTGAACTCATGAAAGTATGAGATACGACCGGAGCCAAAACCAGGAGTCTGATGCTTGGCTGACCGAGCCCCCAGTATTCCAAGAAGATTCTAGGTTTGTCATGATGAGATGGGGAGGGATTCGTGCCCGATTTTCTGATTTGAAGAATTGTTTTGAACTTCTGCATGTCTTTGTGGTTTCAGTCTATAGATTGGGCTTAAACATAAGTGTACAGTTACCAGAGTGCTGCGGAAAGAGACCTGGTCTCTCAAGTGTTGTAACAAAAGAGGTTAACATTCTCTTTGATTGTCTTGTCCAGAAGCCCAGGAAGCGGAAGCACTAACCCGCCCTCTTGGTTTCAGATGTTTTTAGGGCTCTTTTTTTCCTCTCTATTCGGCCTCCCTCCTCAGCTGGGATTAACGGATTGTATCTGCCCTCGTTTGTGCCAAAGAACCATAACTTGCTTCAAGTTACTATTAAAAATTTTTTTTATGTTTTTTATTTATTTTTGAGAGACAGACAGTATGAGCAGGGGAGGGTCAGAGAGAGAGGGAGACACAGAATCAGAAGACAGGCTCCAGGGTCTGAGCCGTCAGCACAGAGCTTGACGCAGGGCTCGAACCCACAAACCATGAGATCATGACCTGAGCCAAAGCCGGAGGCTTAACCGACTGAGCCCCCCAGGCGGTCCAAGTTATTGACTATTTAAAAAAATGTCTTTACATAAGTATTGAGTGAATGAGTGAGAGAGAGAGAGAGAGAATCCCACACACACGTCACGCTGTCACCCTGGAGCCCGAAGTGGGGCTCAGTCCCATGAACCGTGACCCGAGCCAGATTCAGGAGTTGGACACCCAGCCGACTGAGCCCCACAGGTGCTGCCCAGGCTGTACTGTAGCCTGAGCGGCAGTGCCCAGGAGCTTCTCGAAACCTGTCAGATCGGCTCTCGGGGGAAAGTATCCCAGCTCCTGGGCCGTGTCCTCGGGGGCAGCGCCGCTGTCCCTGCGTCGCCACACGGGCCCGTGGCGCCCTCCACAGAGCTCTTCTGTTACCCGCTGTTGTGGGGTGAAGCAGCTTGCTTTGTTCTTCGATGTTCTTTTACATTTGTTGTTGTTAAAATATAGTTTTAAAAACTAGGATCCTGAGAAGATTCAGTATACAGCAGTAAGAAGAGGTCACAAAGTTCTAACAGCGTTTTTATTCTGGGATTTATATGCTGAAAATAAAGTGACTTCTTGATCTCTGAATTGGGATATTTAGCTGTTCCTTTTGGATGAAGAGAAATGATGCCTTATCATTTGAGTTATTAATTCTGTGTGTTTCCTTTTTCATCCGGGCAGAATTGTTCAGGAGACAACTTTCGATTTAGGAGGAGATGCTCACAGTGGGGCAGCGTTACCAACAAGCAAGGTGGGTACAGGCGTCCCCTGGTAGGACCGAGTTTCGGGAGGGATCCAGGACCCTGTGGCTGAGGGGTTAGGAATATATTCCCGGAGCCCTTGGCAAGCAGCCTGCACGGTGGCTTCTGACTGTGGTCGTCCTGATCTGTGCTGTCACGTGGTGACCCCGTAAAAGGACTCTGGTGCAGAGTTGTGTGGTGTCGCGCGAGCGGGGCGTCCTGGGCTTGTCCCCCGTGGAACCGGCCTGTCTCCTCCAGGTGGCCCCTGAGGACGGCGGCCTTCCTCTCCTGCACCTGCCGGCTTACCTTTGCAGGCACGTTGCCTCCACAGTTGTCCCTTATTGTCTGCGAGGTCGGGGAATGTGTGTCCTCATTCTGGTTGTCTCCTGCTCAGCGACAAACCGCCCCAGAACGTAACGGACTAAGATTGAACAGCACCCATTTTATTTGCTCACCGTTGTGCCGTGTGGTTTGGACTCACCTGGGCTGTCTCTTGGCTGGTCTTGCCGACGGCCGAGCCCTTCACCTTTGGGAAGGGGCCGCTCAGGCTGTGGCTGCAGGACCGACAAGCCGTCCCGGCTCCCGCTTTTAACAGCGGCGCTGTGCCCTCCAGCCCCTGTGCCCAGCTTTCTGCTTCGCTTCCGAACACGGTTTCTTGAGGAAGTAATCCCGCCACTCCGTCTTCTCCTCTCGGCTTCCGCGTGGCTCCTGCCCTAGGAGGGGCCGCGTGTGTCCTGGGCTCCACGCAGCCCAGGCCAGTGCCTGTGTCTCCTCTGTCTGAACTGGGGGCGCCTTCTGCTGTTGGCCCCCAGGGCGTCGCTCTCCTGGTTTCTCCCATAGGTGCTCAGTCCTCCTCCGGCTCTCCTGCCAGTACTTCTCACCCCCACCCCACCCCCACTTGACCTCGAAACTTGGCTTCAGACCCAGGGCCCTTCTCTCCTGCCTGCACTCGTGCCCTAGGTGATCTCAGGCAGTCAGTAATCAAAATGCACTGTGCGTTCATTGCCGTCGACTGTCCCCCGGCCCTGACCTCCCTGGACCCCAGAGGCTTGCCTGCCGTGGTCGCGGCGATGTCTGGTGCGTGTCTGGTGCGTGTCTGGCACGCACCGCAGCCAGAGCAGGGCTGGGCTCTCCTCAAACCTCCTGGTCCTTCTCTGCCAGTGAGTGGTACCCCTGTCCGCGGCATCGTTCCCGCAGCCGTCCGTCACTGCTTGTCCGTGGTTCCTTCCTTCTCTCAAACTCCACACTCGGTACCGGCATCTTCCGGTGACCTTCGTCCGAAGTAGTCCAAGTGCCTGGCGCTCTCCGCCGCTGCTCACGGGGCGCGACCCCGGCTGCAGCTGTCACGCGGCAGGAGTGCTGTGTGGCCTCTGTGTTGGCCACGCTGCTGCCGCCCTCCCTTGTCACTCTTCTTTCTCCTTGTGGCCAGGCTCGTGTTCAGTCCTGTTCCTGCCCTGCCTTCCAAGCCCCCAGTGGCTTCATCACGCACTCCCCTCCCCTCCTTCCTACCGTCTGTCTGGGGGGCCGCAGCAGGCTCCTCTTCCTCGCCGGTGCTTCCCGCTGGTTTTCACGCAGCTGGCTCCTTCCTGCTCCTGCCTCCATTTCCACGGCCCCGCCTCGAGGCCTCCTTGAGCGAGCGGCACTGCTCCTTGTTACAGCCGCGCCGGCCGTGTCTGTGGACGCGGTGGGGTGAGGGTCCCCCTCGGGGCACTGACTGCAGCAGAGCCCCTGCCTGAGTGCGCTGGCGGGGGCTCGGGGCCGGGGACCACTGTCTTCAGGAAGAGTTCCTTTCTTGTAAAAATGTATGCTCAAAACCGAAAACTCAGGAAACTGAGAAAAAAATGAAAATCATTCATCTGCAACTAATAGTTGACTGTTGATAACATTTTCATGGATCCTTTTCTAAACTCTGTACGCTGTAGGCGTGCTCACTTACACACTTAAAAATAATTAAATGTCTGCACACATACATACTTTTCTGTCCTGCTTCCTTTGGCTATTATTTTGTAAGCATTTTATTTGAAAACAAGCTAAAATTGTCTTGTAACATATTAGCTCGTAAATGTAGCCTGGCTTCTCCATCCCCTCCTTATCCATTTGTAACAGTTTTCTGTCGTCGGTGTTGCCATCCTGGCCAAGCAGTTCTGCTCTACAAATGGGTTTTATGGAAGTAATTATTATACATGAATGTATATATTTACAGACGTGGTTGTCAGGACACCGTGGGCCGGTGAACATTTTAAACAGCCCGCTGACGGATTAGTTCCGTGAGCTGTTCCCTGAGCTGTGAGACGAGCTGTCACACAACCGTGGCAGCCTGTGACGTAAAACACTGCCGGGCGTTCACAACGTCTGAAAATGAGTGTTTCTTATGAAGGGGGTCGTATGACCTCCTTATGGAAAACATGAAAACTAAGGACGCAGCCCAGAGCTGCTCTCTAGTTGGAAAGACAAGAGTGATTTGTGTTGTCAAGCTCAATGTCTACAGCGAGCAGATACAGGGAGAAATCTTACAGAACCTTTTTGCTACCTCGAATCTCTTTGTATAAATGGAATGATCCTATTCTGATGGTTTTCTTAATACCAAAGGCAGCTTACCCTTTCCGTCCCCGGAGGTGCTTAGGGACGCACGCTGCTCGCAGGGGCTCAGTGGACCGTGTCGGGCTATCCATGGGTGTGTCCCTGTTGGTGAAGGGCAGGAACTAAACCGGCTTCCGCACTAAACTCTTCATTGGGTGCTGAGCTGTAATGGGCAGATTTTCCAGTCCTTTCCTCACAAGTAAAACAAAGATCCTGACTTTTCAGAGTGGACGTACTCTCCCAGCTCTGTTCTGATTTGAGAGAGCGTTTGGGGGCGGTTGCTCCTGATCCTGCACTGTTTGAGGAACCCCCTCCCACATGCCTGTGCGGAAGCCCACTTTTAGCTCTTTGAGAAGGAAAGCGGCAGTGTGCTTGATTATTCTTTCAGTGACCCCGCGTTCTTGGGCGTGCTTCTGTGGACATGACGTCCTGGGCACGGCTGTCCCTTGCTCTGCTCTGTGCTCTTCCCCTGCGTCTCTCTGTCCCTCTCACCTCCCCCTGCCGGGCAGCCTGGCACCAGCTCTTCCCCGGGAGCGGTCCGTGCAGGCGGGGCTGGTTTGCACGCGGTCTGTGAACACTCCGCTCTCCCTCGGCCTAGAGCACCACCAGGCTGGACAGCGACAGGGCGCCGCCTGCCCCCAGCACGGCCGAGCGCGGGATGGTGAAGCCGATGATCAGACTGGAGCAGGACTACCGCAGGCCGGACAGCAGGTAGGAGACGGCTGCTCGTGTCCCGAGGGGGCGAGGGCGGCTTCTCCCGGCGGGGCTGGGCCGGCTCACCGCTTCTGCTGAGCGCCGGCTGGCGTTCGAGAATGTCAGCGGTGCTTTAACGACGGTCTACTGTCGATACTGCTGAACCGGCAGAAGAGGCGCTGTCAGGAGCGGGGCGTCCCGTGCTTCGGTGCCATGGTGTCGTCTGTCCAGGTGAAGCTGGAGGCGCTTTGGATTAAAAATGTTTCTATTTCAAATGTGCTATTCTGTAAAAACATGGAGAAAGGAAGTTTTTACAGGATTTTAATAGTTAATAATTTTTATATTAGGACCCTCTAAAACTGATCATTTCAGCTATTTGTAGACAGTATCCTTACATGTTTAAATGTACAAAGCCAAAAATGACTTCAGGCAGAGTGAAGAAGTCCGAGTGCCGCGTTACTCCGGCTTCTGCCGCCACACGTCTTCCTGCCGGCACGGCCAGGGTGACACCGTTGTCTAGGTCACTGTTCTTGAAGAGAGACCTTCCTTCTGCCTTTTGTTATTTCCTTTTCTTAGGACTTTCAAGTGCACATTACCTTAACCAGAATTTGACTTCTTGTGACTTCTAAAATTGTTTAAGTGTTGAAAAGGAGCGTCAGTGCCTCACACGTTAAATCAGTGGTGATGAGTCCAGATGCCGGTGAGCGGAGCTGCAGGGCGCTTCGGGGGCATCTGCGCGACACAGCGGCGGGGAGATGGTGCCCACGCCCTGTGCCGCGCACGCTGGTCATCCGCGGGGGCACCGGGCGCCCACCGCAGACCTGCTGTTCGGGTCTTTCTCGGAGCCTTTCTAACTCTTCTCTTGCAGATCCAGCAACTAGCCCCGTGACTGGCCCAGGGTCACTTAACAATTTGGTGACAGGCAGCTGATCTAGTTCTTTAATCTTCCCTCTTCCAGTAGGGGGCACTGTAGGTTACAAGATTTTACTAGCATTTATCACAGGGATTCGATTTCTAGGTTCATATGGAAATCTCAGGTTTTTACCTTGTTTCTTTTGTGGGCTTTCAGTTATGACAGTTTATGTTGGTTGTGTGAATAAGTCTGCTTTCCATTGTGTCTGGGCTTGTTTCTGGCGATGTATTCTAGAACGAGAAGTTTAGAACAGTGAGATGTGCATGACTGCTGATTGTATCCTGTCAGCAGAGACCTCACTGGAGGTTTTATGTGACAGGTGAATGTGTGTTATTTGATTGATGTCACAGTGTGATGGAAATATAATGCTTCGATTTTCAGTCTTTGTTTTTCACACCGTGTGTGCATAAGGAATACTTCATTGATATGTTCATAAAAACCTAAGTAGTTTTAATAAATATGTTTAAAAACACTAGTTTTAGTCAAGGAAAAAAGCTTTTTGAATGGAGTTCTTTCAATTATCACTGACATATTTAATTTTTTCAGTGAGATTTTAAATTCCGTATTTTTACCAGATTTCTCAAATGGATGAAACAGATAGTTGGTGAGGTTCATGCAGTGCATTGTGTAGTTAATGAGAGAGCTCTGCAGCTTTAGGCGTCTGCACATGTGGCAGTTAAGAATGACATGTTAACATCATTGGGGCATCTAAATTCTGCCTGTAAGAGCTTTTTTATACCTAAATTGTTGAGTTAAATCCAAATTACAGGTCACAGACTAGATGAGAAGCTTTGAAGCCTGTAATTTGGTGAAAAGAATTTTGTTTTTCCTTCTGGCGATTCTCATAGTTCGGGGCAGCTGGCGTTGTGTTTCTCCTGTCGAGGCCTCAGTGCGCAGGGGGATGTGAGGGGGAGCATGGGCCACGGGGAAGGAGTCACTTCCATCTGTGACTGTGGAGACCTGTGGCCACCTTCGGCTCTTTCCCTCTTTTCTGCATTTTTGAAGAAGCTGTTGAATTCAGGATAAACACAAGAGCAGTCACTGCTGAAAATGACTCTCCTTTCGGTCCCTCACGAATCCATAAATACTGACAATGGCGTGGACCCTCCACGTCACCAAACGTGATGCTTCGTATGACTGTTGACCTCTGTCGTTTGCTCCAGTACTTACCTCAGTGGTCATCTTCACTTCCGTCTAAGGCCTCGGAGCCTCACTGTTTACTGCTCAGTCAAGTTTGCGGAAAGATGCCACACATGTTTCTTCACCTTTACTGTCGATTTTAAGTTTCTTAATCTGTTGGGGACAGAATTTTGGAAAATTTATTCTGAGCATCTCTGTTAAAGATGAACTAAAATGGTAAAGACTTAAACTCATAAGGGACCTAATCACTTGCCAGCGTGTTCGGGCGGCAGGACTTATGTGGGTTAACACAAAATCTAGTGAGCAGCAGACTCACGGAGAGCGATAATTAAATGGCTTGAGGTTCGAACCCCATGTCTGCTAAACCGGATGCCGTGGAGAACGGGGGAACTGCTCCAGTGAGGAGGTCTGAATCGGACTGGTGACTGTTCGTTGTACACATTCTAGAAATTCGGTGCTGACTTACGGCTTTCAGAAATTGCTTGACCAAGTCGGCAGCACAGAATCGTGTTTTCCATCGTGTCCTGGTGGGCGCGCACCTCCGTGTGCGTGTGTTCGTAGCTGAAAGGATGAACTTCGCGGAACAGGGAGCCTTCCCTCCTTGCTGTGGGGGTAGGGCGACCCCCTGTGTGAGGGGCTCTTACAGAAATAGAAATGTACCTGACCTTTGAACTACTTTGATCAGGATACCTGGAAATACATAAACATCCGCGTAGTGCTACTGCACTGTTCCAGATTGTAGCTGCTCTCAGTTTATTTTTCTTGGCAGTTCCTTATTTTTGGAGTGTCGGGCTAGATGGTGAAAAGTGTCTGGAGTTGATGTGACTCTAAGGGGGAATGTGAGTAGGAGATCTTTCTTTTTAAGGCGTGCTTCGCTGTGGGCTTGAGAAATGCAAATACGGAGCAGTGACGGGGTGTGCGGGAGTCTCCGGTAACCGTATCCGGCGGGGGGCGGCGTTGGGCTCTCAGCCCCTGTTCTCCTTCGTGTGTAGGAGCTCAGTGTCACGCTCGCCATGGGGGGGTTTCTGTCGTGTCTCCCGGCAGTGGCTTTTCATTGTTACTCGAGCTGTGGCCACAGCAGGTGCATGACAGCCTGGTCCCTACGCTGTTCTCGAAGTCTTCATGAATAATAGAGTCGTGGTCAGATCTGTTGTCTTGACAGAAGCAGATACTTCTAGGAGCTGACCTCTGTGAGGTGCAGGGACGGGGCCACTCCTGCACGCCATCTGAGTATTTGAACGGTTTCCATGTGAAAGAAATCATTGGGCTACTGAAGACGTGTTAGAGCCACGGAGAGGTTTTGGGAGCGCTGCGGAGGCCTGCATAGGTTGGCTGTCACCGGCCACGGTACCTGCTGCTGAGAGCTGGCTTCTCTCTCTTTTCAGAACTCAGGAGGCTCCTGGGCCTGAACTCACACTGCCTGCAAGCATTGAATTCAGGGAGAGCTGTGAGTACTGTCAGATTCCATTGTTGGTGAATTATTTCTTGTTCCATTTTTCTCCATCTGATTTTCATGGGGTTTTTTTTGTTCTTTTTTTTTCTTCTTTTTTGAAATCTTTTCACAGCTGAAGATTCATTTTTATCTGCCATTATAAATTATACTAATAGCTCTACAGTCCATTTTAAGTTGTCACCTACATATGTGTTATATATGGCATGTCGGTACGTGTTGTCAAGCCAGTACAGACCCGATGTCAGTCCTGCCGAGCGCACTCACAAAGTGATTGCCATAGTCAACAAGATGGTGAGCATGATGGAGGGGGTGATCCAGGTAAGCGCCAGCCGCCGGGCCCGCCGCCTTGGGGTGCGTGCGGCTTGTCCGCGCGGTCGGCGAGGCCGTCCGCAGGGTCTCTGTTTGCTTATGTGTTCGGTTCTGGGAGGCTTTTCTGGAATGCAGGCTCTTCGAAGTAGCCCTGAAAATTGGAGAGCTTGGGAAATGCAAAGGGACGTAACCTTTTCTTCTGTTTCTTACTACAAGCATTAGAATAAGGGGAAGTGAACTGTATGCCGTAATGTAACAATCACAGTAAAAAGTGCAGTAGTTGTGAGAAAATACACTTGTGGGTTTCCTTGCAATTAAAAAAAGTGCTTTGTTGAGATGAATCTCACGTGAAGGTAAAATTAACCATTTTGAAGTGACCAATTCAGTAGCATTTAGGTCATTCACAGTGTTGTGCAGCCACCCCTTCCGATTCCAGAACGTGTCTGTCACCCACCCTAAATGCTCTAAGCGGGCATTTGCCCTTTTATAAGGTGCTTCTGACGCCGGTGGGAGCTCTGGGTTCTTTGATAGCACTTGCGTAGATGGACATGATGACATTTTTCAGTTATGGTGAAAGTCCTGTTCAAATTCGTTCAGAAAACTATTTTGAAAGTACAAGGAAGTAAGAGTATTCGCTCTGTAGAGTGGTGCGTTTCTTTTTAAGTCCTTATCATCTGTAGTTGATAAAATTGGCATAGCAGTTTTCCAGACCACACACAGTTTGAAGATTTAATCTTTAAATTCCTTAGAAGCAAATTTACAGATTTTTAAAAAGTTTTCCTAAGCCACTTATCAGTGCCATTTTGCGGCCATAAAGTATAAAACTCTAGTTTTGTATCTTTAAACAACACACAACACGATTAGATGGGTTGGTGGTTTTTCTCTGAGGATATCATGAGCTAACTAATTTGTTAATTCCTTTAGAATTGTTTTCAAAGACCAAAATTTTTCAGTAAATGTTTCTATTGTGTCTGAGTGGCTAGCTTATGAATCTGATGGGTTGTTGTCATTTGATTTGGTGCCATTTTTGTTCCTCTCCTACTAATTCACCAACAAACACGGTTTCCTTCTGGTTCAAAGCCATTGTCCTGTCTTCCATCGTGTTTGCATTTCTGAAGCCTGTTTCACATTGGGAAACTCCTGTCCTCCAACTAGTTGTGATAGACTTTTTCTTGTTGAATTTGAACTAGTCAGTGAGAGCATCATTATCAAAACAGGCCTTTTCAACCTCAGATTTAGGGTTAGTGTGTGGTTGGAGGACTCTTAAAATTTGGGGAAAGTTCTATAGTAATAGGTGCTTTGATTTGTAAAAACCTACTTTCAGAAACCGGTTTACTCCCTTTTAGTAGTTATGTCTGTGATACATTTTTAAATTCTTTTGTTTTTACTGTTTATGTTGGTCTTTTCTGTCACTTTCATCCTGTTAATCCAGGGGGTAGACCGTCACCTCATGTACCTTTAACTCGTCAGGCCCACGGTATCATGAAAAGACACTGAGAAGTCCTTGGTGTTAGAAATCTTTGAAGGGCGTCATTGTGGTCATGTGCATACTGTAACAGCTCCCCTGAGTAAAGTAGGGATTTGCTCACTCGCCGCGCCAGTGTAGGGACATCCAACAAACGCCTCGGGCCGCCTACTTCCCGAAATGCTGGAGAGCCGTGAACGAACGTGTAATTGGGGAATAACATAACTGAATGTCGTACCTTCATGTCGTGCCTTCATATTAGTGTTTTGATTTTGTTAAACTATCATGATTGTTTACAAGTTTCTTTCTCTCGTTCTGCTTGATCTCCCCTCGTCTGTTTCTCTCCAGGAAGTAGACCAGGTTGATCAGGTAGGATGCGCTGCTGGGACCGGCCCGGCCGTGTCGGCTTAGCTGAGCCTCTCGCTGCTTCCATGCCAAACACAAACCCAGCCGCTGGACCGGGCGCTCATAACACTCATTCAGCACCTGAAACATGCAGCACTAAATCCTTTTTTGACTGTGCAACCTTTATCAGCATTTCATAATTTCTGCTTAATGCACTCAGTGTGGATATGAAATGACAAAAGTTCTGTTTCTCCTCTTTCTTGTTTATCCTTGGTTCCTATTCTTTGGATCTCATCTGAAGTTGCCTGGCGTGCACATGTGGTCGGGAGATGATGTGATAGATCAGTACTTGATACCAAGTTGCTCGGCATCTCAGCCGGTGACGATGAGTATCAGGGTGGCTGTGGGTAACCATGGAAACCATGGATAGAGGCACGCGTACTTCACAGATTACCAGATAAAGCACCGTCTCCAATTGGGTGTCATATGATTTGATATCTCTGTTTTTCCACGGATTCCGTAAATTGTTAATTGGATCCATGTGTCCATACATGAATCCCAAGAAGATGTTGCAATTCCTTTGCTATGTATGCATCCAAATTCCTTTGCAAATATCTGGTATCTGTGGTCAATCCCTTGGTGAGAATGGGAAGGTACTGGTCTATCTTCAGCAGCTTTTCAAGAGCATTCCTTTTTATTTCATTCTTTCTGTTTGTCTTGGGGTTGCTCACAGGAATGTGTTCTATCTACAGAAACAGAAGAATATCGCGGGGGCACTTGCTTTCTGGATGGCCAACGCGTCTGAGCTTCTCAACTTCATTAAGCAGGACCGAGATCTTAGTCGAATCACGCTGGACGCCCAAGACGTGCTAGCACACTTGGTTCAGATGGCGTTTAAGTAAGGAGCGCGCTCGTGGAGAGCACACTGTTCCGTAGAGATTTTTAAAGGTTTTTATTTACCCAAACTGCAGATGAATATCAAGAAGCACGAATCTATGCCAAATGTGTTGATTTAGTAAAATGAAGTTACTGAGCTATGCTTCGAGAGTCCTGAGAGCAAACCTCTTGTGTTTTAAATGCAAGAGAGAAGTAGGCAGCACAGACCGTTGGGCTGTGCTGCCGTGTCTGACCAGAGCAGTGTGCCGTGCTGAGGTAATGAAAACCCTTTACGTGTTTGCAGATACCTCGTTCATTGTCTTCAGTCAGAGCTCAGTAATTACATGCCGGCTTTTCTGGACGACCCCGAAGAGAGCAGTCTACAGAGACCAAAAATAGGTTAGAATATCCGTTTTCTCCTTTCTTCCTCCATTCCTCCTCCTCCCTCTCTCTGCTTTCCTTCTGCCCTCCATCTTGTTTAACTTCATTTTAATACTTAGTACACATTAAAAGGAGGTATCTTAAAAATAAAGGAGATGATCTATTGGGTTTGGCATTCTTTAAGAAGTTGAACGACCATCTGTTTGGTTGAAGACTAGCTTTCCGTGAATCTGGTAGAGGCCAGTGGACCTTCTCAGAGGCAGAGGTCCCTGCGGACCCCGGAGAACTGCCACGTTTGCTGGCATTGGGACAAACGCGCCAGAGTGCAGTGACACCCGCGCCGGCTGCGTGTGGCGATTCGCCATGGTCTCTGACCCTCTGCCTCTCCGCGATCGCCTGCACGTTTTCTGGGGCAGGCCAGCACCCGGCGATTGCTCAGCAAGACTGCCTCCCCGCTGAAAGTCGGTGCGGGTCCAAGCCGCAGGGGTGTCTGAAGTGTGGAGTTTGGAAACACAACCCCATCTGAGATGAAACTCTAGAGAGAGGTGCTGCCAGAGAGGCAGGCGGCTTGGACACGGACCGGCAGAGGCGGGGAGTGGGCAGAGGCCGGAGACAAAGGAGGGGGCCTGATGGCAGGTCAGCGAGAGTAAGAAGTTCCTGCGCCACAGACCAGGAACTGGGTGAAGCCATTTCCAGCTCTCCTGATCCACCCCAGGAAGCCAAGCTAGGCAGTGGCACCTCATGGAGAAGGGAGCCGTTACACCAAGCCCCGCCCACCTGCACAACCAGCCATGTCCCCCGGAATTCCAGCACAAGTCCTGCTCTCTGCTTCGTGTACAGACTGTGCAGGACTTCACAGTTCAGTTCTAGGGGAAAGTGGGTGTAACTTCACTCAGGTTTCATTCTGTTGCTGGCTCACTTGTTTTCTTGGCATCTGTTTTTCTTTAAATTGTTGGGGTTTTTTTTCTTTTTTCCTTTAGGATACAGAAAAAAATTTTTTTTTAATCCATTATATTTATTCTATTTTATGCTGTAAGACATTTTTAAATTTCTGACTTTTTTAAACTTGTTTCTTTCATTTCTCTTTTTTCTATATTCTGTAAAGCTGCTTTCAACAAGCAGATTGAAACACTTAGGATCTAGCTTTCTTTATTTGACTTTGTTTTGCTTTGCTTTGCTTTTTATTTCAACTTTTTTATTTCATTAATATTTGTCTTCTTGCAAAATGACAAGATGAAAGAATTCACCCTAAAAGAACATGAAGAAATGACAGCCATGGACTTAATCGATTAACACAGATAGAACTAAGATGTCTGAACTAGAATTTAAAGCCACGATTGTAAGAATACTAGCTGGAGTTGAAAGGAAACATAGAAGACAGCAGAGAATCCCTTTCTCAGAGATAAAAGAACTAAAATACAGTCGGGCCGAAATTAAAAATGCTGTAGCTGAGCTACAGTCTTGAAGGGACGCCACGAAGGCAGAGATGGACGAAGCAGGGCAATGAGTCAGTGAGATAGAAGATGAAATTATGGGAAATAGTGAAGCCGAAAAAAAGGGAAATGAAGGCAAAAGATCACAATACAAGACTCAGAAAACTTAGCAACTTATTAAAAAGGAATAACATCCAAATCCTAGAAGTCCCAGAAGATAAAGAAACAAAAAAACGGGCAGAAGGTTTATCTGAGCAAACTATAGCTGAAAATTTCCCTAACCTGGGGAAGGATACAGATATCAAAATCCAATAGGCACAGAGAACTCCCATTATACTCAACAAAAATGGACCATCACCAACGCACATCATAGTCAAATACACAAAATACACTAAGAATTATGAAAGCACCAAGCGGGGAAAGGTCCTTAACGTGCAGGGGAAGCCAGATCAGGTTTGCAGCAGATCTGTCTGCAGAAACATGGCAGGCAGAAAGGAGTGGCAGGATATAGTCAGTGTGCTGACTCTGAAAAATGTACAGCGAAGAAGAATTCTTTATCCAGCAAGGCTGTCATTCAGAATAGAAGGAGAGAGAGTTTCCCAGACAAACAAAAACTAACTTAGGAGTTCATGACCACTAACCAGCCCTGCAGAAAATATTAAGAGGAGGACTTTTTGAGTGGAAAAAAGACAAAAGACCAAATGCAACAAAGACTAGAAAGGAGCAGAGAACATCATCCAAAACATCAACTCTATAGAGTTGCACTCTATAGTGGCACTAAATTCCTATCTTTCAGTAATCACTCTAAATGTAAATGGATTAAATACTCCAATCAAAAGACATAGGATATCAGAATGTGTAAGAATGTATAAGAAAATAAGACCTATCCATATGCTGTCTACACTACTTATTTTAGACCTTATGACACCTGCAGATTGAAAGTAAAGGGATGGAGAACCATCTATCATGCTAATGGTCATCAAAAGAAAACCAGAGTAGCCATATTTATATTAGACAAACTAGATTTTAAAACAAAGACTATAACAAGAGATGAAGAAGGGCATTATAACTAAGGGGTCTATCCACCAAGAAGAGCTAACAATTGTAAATAGACACCCAATTGGGACCACCACAATATATAATCAATTAGTCATAAACATGAATTCATTGACAGTAATACCATAACAGTAGGAGACTTCACCTCACTTAACAGCAATGGACAGATTCTCTAAGCAGAAATCAACAAGGAAATAATGGCTTTGAATGACTGGACCAGATGGACTTAACATATATTTGGAACATTTCATCCTAAAGCAGCATTTCATTCTGTACATTCTTGAGTACACATGGAACTTTCTCCAGAATAGATCCTGGGTCACAAATCAGCCTTCAATAAATACAAAAAGATCAAGATCATACCTTGCATATTTTCACACCATAACACCTATGAAACCTGAAATGAACCACAAGGGAAAAAATTGGAAAGACTACAGATAGTTGGAGATTAAAGAACATTTTGCTAAAGAATGAGTGGGTTAACCAAGAAATTAATGTGGAAATTAAAAAGTAATGGAAATCAATGAAAATGAAAACATGACAGTCCAGAGCCTCTAGGATACAGCAGAGACAGTCATAAAAGGGAAGTATATAGCAATCCAGGCCTTCCTAAAGAAAGAAGAAATGTCTCATATACAGGTAAAGGCAAGCTGGAAAAAGAATAGCAAAGCCTAACGCCAGCAGAAAAAGCAAAAGAATAAAGATTAGAGCAGATATCAATGATACTGAAATCAGAAGAACAGTTAAATAGATCAATGAAACCAGGAGCTGATTCTTTGAGTTAACAAAATTGACAAACCCTATCCAGATTTATCAAAAAGATGAAGGAAAGGACACAGAGAAAATCACAAAGAGGAAAGATCACAACCAACACCACAGAAATGCAAACAATAATAGAATGTTATGAGCAATTATATGCCAACAAATTGGGCAATCTGGAAGAAATGAACAAATTGCTAGAAACATAAACTACAAAAACTGAAACAGGAAGAAATAGAAAGCTTGAACAGACCCATATCCATTAAAGAAATTGAATCAGTAACCAAAAATCTCCCAACAAATAAGGGTCCAGGGCCAGATGGTTTTCCAGGGGAATTCTACCAAACATTTAAAGAAGAGTTAACGCCTGTTCTCTTGAAGGTATTCCAGAAAACAAAAATGGAAGCAAAACTTAAACTCCTTCTATGAGCCCAGCATTACCTTGATTCCAAAAGCAGGCAGAGACACCACTAAAAAGGAGAACTACAGACCAATTTCCCTCATGAACATGGATGCAGAAATTCTCAGCAAGATACTAACAAAGCAAATCCAACAATATATAAAAAGAATTACTCACCATGAACAAGTGGGATTTATTTCTGGGTCGTAGGGCTGGTTCAGTATCCACAGGTCAATCAGTGTGATACATTAATAAAAGAAAGGATAAGAACCACATGATCCTCTGAATAGAAGCAGAGAAAGCATTTGACAAAACACAGCATTCTTTCGTGACTAAAAGCCATCAAGAAAGCAGAGGAAGCATGAACATACCTCAAGATCATAAGGGCCGTATATGGAACACCCACAACTAATATCCTCAATGGGGAGAAACTGAGAGCTTCCCCCTAAGGTCAGGAACACAGCAGCAATGTCCACTGTCACCACTGTTGTTCAGCATAGTGTTGGAAGTCCTAGCCTCAGCAATCAGACAACAAAAAGAAAAGGCATTCGAATCAGCAAGGAAGAAGTCAAACTTTCATTCTTTGTAGAAGACATGATACTCTATCTGAAAAACCCAAAAGATTCCACCAAAAAAACTGCTTAGAACTGATACATGAATTCAGCAAAGTCACAGTATATAAATCAGTGTACAGAAATCTGTCACATTTCTATACACCAATAATGAAGCAGGAGAAAGAGAAATCAAGGAATAGATCTGGTTTACAGTTGCATCAAAAACCATAAAATACCTAGGAATAAATCTAACCAAAGAGGTGAAAAATCTGTACACTGCAAACTATAGAAAGCTTATGAAAGAAATTGAGGAAGACACAAGAAGTGGAAAAACATTCCACGCTCTTGGATTAGAACAAATACTGTTAAAATGTTGATACCACTCAGATCAATCTAGGTATTCAATGCAGTCCTTATCAAAATAACGCCAGCATTCTTCTCAGAGCTAGAACAAACAATTCTCAAATTTGTATGGAACCAGAAAAAACCCCAACTAGCCAAAGTAATACTAAAAAAGAAAACCAAAGCTGAAGGCATCACAATTCTGGACTTCAAGCTGTATTACTATGCTCTAATCATCAAGACAGTATGGTACTGGCACAAGAACAGATACTCAGATTAATAGAATAGAGAACCCAGAAATGGACCCACAAACATATGGCCAACTAATCTTAGACAAAGCAAGAAAGAATACTCAATGGAAAAAACACCATCTCTTCAGCAAATGGTGTTGAGAAAACTGGACAGCGACATGCAGAAGAATGAACCTGTACCATTCTTTTACAACATACACAAAAATAAACTCAAAATGGATGAAAGACCTAAACCTAAGATTGGAAACCATCAGAATCCTAGAGGAGAATACAGGCAACAACTTTTGGGCCTTGCCCAAGCAACTTCTCACTTGACGTGTCTTTAGAGGCATGGGAAACAAAAGCAGAAGTGAATTATTGGGACCTCATCAAGATAAAAAGCTTCTGCACAGCAAAGGAAACAATCAACAAAACTGAAAGGCAACCAATGGAATTTTACAAGATACTTGCAAATGACCAATCATATAAAAGGTTAGTATCCAAAATCTGTAAAGAACTTAAAGTCAACACCCAAAAAACAAATAGTCCAGTGAAGAAATGAGCTAAATACATGGACAGTTTTCCAAAGAGGACATCCAGCTGGCTAACAGAGACATGAAAACATGCTCAACATCACTCATTATTAGGGAACTACACATCAAAACCACAGTGAGGTACCACCTCACGCCTGTCAGAATGGCTAAAATTAACAACGCCAGAAACAGCGGATGCTGGTGAGGACGTGGACGAAGAAAGGGGAACTGTTCTGCACGTTGGTGGGAACGCAGATTGGTTCGGCTACTTTGGAGAACAGTATGGAGGTTCCTCAAAAAATTAAAGATAGAACTACTTTACAACCCAGCTTGCACTACTAGGTATTTATCCAAAGGATACAAAAGTGCTGATTCGAAGGGACATGTGCACCCCAATGTTTATAGCAGCACTATTAACAAAACCAACGTATGGAAAGAGCTTAAATGTCCATCAGCTGGTTAACAGATAAGGAAAATGTGCTATCTGTGTACAGTAGAATATTACTTGGTGATGAAAACGAGTGAAGTCTCACCATTTGCAACAACATAGATGGAAAGAGAGTTGTTATGCTAAGCTAAATAGGTTAGGCAGAAAGACGTCATGTGATTTCACTCATGGTGGAATTCAAGAAACACAACAGATGAACGTGGGGAAGAGAAGGAAAAATAAGGTAAATAGGCAGATTATAAGAGACTTAAATACAGAGAACAGACTGAGGGTTGCTGCAATGGAGGTGGGTGGGGGGTGGGCTAGGTGGGGGATGGGCATGGAGGAGGGCGCTTGTTGGGATGAGCACTGGGTGTTGTATGTGATGAATCACCGGGTTCTTCTCCAGAAACCTCTACTACACTCTGTGTTAACTAACTTGGATTTAAGTAAAAAAGTTTTTCAGAATCTCCTGTCCAACATGGGTTTTTGAAAGTAGAGCACACAAAAAGCATTCGCACACCCCAAAGAAGCAGCTCTCACTCTGGTCTGTCGTGCTTTTTCAAAAAGTCTCGGAGAGCGCACTCCTGTGCGTGTGGTCACCACGACCCTGGGGCTGCTGCCTGTCTGCAGAGGCCGGTATTTTAAATGGGACGAGCTTTGGTTGCCTACCTGCCGTCCCCTGCGGCGCGCCGTCGGCTCACACGCCCGTCTCTCTGCACAGATGACGTCCTGCACACGCTCACGGGGGCCATGTCGCTGCTGCGCCGCTGCCGGGTCAACGCCGCGCTGACCATCCAGCTCTTCTCACAGCTCTTCCACTTCATCAACATGTGGCTCTTCAACAGGCTGGTGACCGACCCCGAGTCGGGGCTGTGCTCCCACTACTGGGGGGCGATCATCCGCCAGCAGCTGGGACACGTGGAGGCCTGGGCGGAGAAGCAGGGCTTGGAGCTGGCAGCCGACTGTCACCTGAGCCGGATCGTGCAGGTGGGCTGAGCCGCTGCTCCCTTGCGCGGGTTCCTTACACAGTCTCGAATTCTGCCCCAGGTGAGAACCTGGATTCAGCAGAACCTCAGCGAACCCCCGTGGGGGTTTTGCCTGTTTGTGCACAGATGAAGAAACCGTGCTGTGCTGGCCTGTCGGGGTCACGGTCACAGAGCACCGCGACTGTGGTGCTAGGGCCGCAGACACGTCTCACAGTTGAGGAGGCTGGAAGTCCAAGGTCAGGGTGTCGGCAAGGTGGTTCCCTGCCTTGTTTTCCCTGTGTGCGTGTGTCTCAAATGTGTACTGGCAGGACACCAGTCATGGTAGGCCTGCCGTCCTCCCTTCTTTCCATGACGAGCCATCTCCTGGAAGGTCCCCTTCTGACGTAACAGTGAGGGCTGCAGCCTGTGAACCTTAGGGGACACCGTTCAGCCCACAGCAGGCTGTGACCCGTAGCGTAAATGTCCTTCAGAGCTGCTTTTTCCTGAGACCAGTAGGTGTATTTCATAGAAGTCCTTCCTGCAAGATGGATTCCAGGTTAAAACAGGGTAATGGTTTGCTCTGCAGCACACCCAGTGAGGCGAGCCCGAAGCGAAGCCCGTAGTAGGTGCGCAAAGGGTGAAGAGAAGGGTCTGAGTGCAGCACTCGGCAGTCACCACCTCCCTCCTGAAGGACAGGGGCCCCGAGAGGCGCACACCACTGTCCCCGGGAGCCCTCGAACGGCCAAGGGCGGGAAGTGCGGCTCCACAGTCGAGGGGACGAGGACCCACAGCCTCAAACCAGACTTTGATCATCACAGGGGAGACGTCTGGTTTCCTCCGTTTCTCAGTCTCTTTTAAAGTAACTTAGTGCGGCGGAGGCTGCGCCCCTCCTCCCGGTGTTGCAGGGGCTGCTTCCAGGAAGGCCCGGTGCAGCGCGACCACGTTCAGACCCCAGAATCGGTTACCGGAATGGTTACGTAAACGTTTAAATTTCTCAGAATTTTTTAAATGTTTTGTGAATGTAAATGATGGAATGCTATTTACATTTCTGTATTTTAGTAAAATGTAAAAAACATATATATATTTCAGTTACATTAAGAAGACTTCTAAAACCCTTACCAGACGGTGTTTTTCAGGTCAATGTTAATAGAAATGTGTTTACTTAAAAACATTCTGTTTCAAAGTGACACTAGCAGGTTCTTATGGATGTCAGTGCTCTGTGCCGGGGCGTAAACTCTGCTGAACCGCCTCTCCGGTTATCTGCTCTTCCACCAGGCGACCACATTGCTCACGATGGACAAATACGCTCCCGAGGACACCCCAAACATAAACAGCACCTGCTTTAAGTTAAATTCACTGCAGCTTCAGGCCTTGTTACAGAATTACCACTGTGCGCCTGACGAGCCCTTTATCCCCGCGGTGAGTGAGGCCCCGCGGGACCCGCCCCGTTTGCACGGGGAAATTTCAGTTAAAAAAGGCTGGGGGGTGGGGGGTGGCTTTCAATAGTTAACCTTCTTAACAAATACGCTAATGTGCTTAATCATCTCAGAAGGTGATCTTCGTTGACGTAACCGTTGGGGTTCAGTACAAGAAGTAGAGACTGGGGGCGCCTGGCGGGCTGGTCAGTTAAGTTTCCATCTCTGGGCTTCAGCTCAGATCATGATCTCATGGTTCGTGGGTTCGAGCCCTCTGTTGGGCTCTGCACTGCCAGTGTGGAGCCTGTGTGGGATTTTCTTTCTTCTCCCTCTCTCTGCCCCTTACCCGCTTGTTCTCACTTTCAAAATAAATATTTTTTTAAAAAGTAGAAACTTTATAAGCATTTAAAATGGAGAGGGATTTATTTCAGGGAAATTAGGTTTTCAGAAAGATGGAAGGACAGGGTAGAGGGAGTGGAGACGTCACCGGGGCTCACGGGCTCGCTGCTGGGACGTGAGGCTCAGGCCCATGTGCCACCTCACATGCCCACACGTGCTGCCGATAGCACGCATCGCTGGTACGAACCCCGTTTTGGCACCCGTGCCTCCCGATAGAAGCCTGACCCGCGGTGTGCACCGCAGCCGTGTCGTCACAGCGGAGGCCAGTCCGCTCGCTGCAGGCGCCCAGAGTGGGGCACGGACCCACCTGAAGGACTGAGTGGACGCCAAGGAGAGACGTGCACGGAGCAGCACAGCGCATGGCCCTGCGGTGCAGCCGCCCTGTGCGCGGGGGACGAGTCGGGCCGGAGCCCACGCAGCACGCCTCCGTCTTCAGACAAGATGGCGCATCTATGGCCACTCGGGCGCGGGGAGCTGACCGAGGGTCCGGGGCAGGGAGGCCTCTGCTCCTCGAGCCGGTGCCCTCGCTCCCCGAGGGCTGCGAGAGCGTGGTTTTGTCCCCACTCTACCCTCACCCTCGTGTACGCCGTCCCTGTCATTGACTGTTCTGCAGAAATAGGCTTGTTAGCAAACAGGTGTTAACAGATTGCAAGGAAAAAATGATTACTCGTGTAAAGAGAGGAAAAAACCATTTTCTCATGACTGAGTAATTTCTTTTTAAGGCTGCAGCTGATTTGAGATTAATTAGTACTGTCTCGGGTCCTGTGTTAAAAGCACGTACCCCGCTCGTGCTCCCTGACTGCAGACGGTGGTGCACGAGGCCGTCCGTCTGCCCCCCCGCCACGGCCCTGCCCCAGCGCGCGGCCACGCTCACGAGGACAGGAGCTTCCTGCGCAGGGCCGGCCGCATGTCTTCTCACCCGCACCCGCTTCCCTCCAGGACCTGATAGAAAACGTCGTGGCCGTGGCTGAGAACACGGCGGACGAGCTGGCGCGCAGCGACGGGCGGGAGGTGCAGCTGGAGGAGGACCCGGACCTGCAGCTGCCCTTCCTCCTGCCGGAGGACGGCTACTCCTGTGACGTCGTCCGGAACGTTCCCAACGGTCTGCAAGAGTTCCTGGACCCTCTGTGCCAGAGAGGTGAGTGGCCTGGCTGTGCGTGCAGAGTCCAAGCGAGAGTCGGTTGTCCTGCGCTCTCCCGTGGCGGTCCACCTGTGCCAG
The DNA here is from genome assembly GCF_006229205.1 of Suricata suricatta. Lineage (NCBI taxonomy): Eukaryota > Metazoa > Chordata > Mammalia > Carnivora > Herpestidae > Suricata > Suricata suricatta. The sequence continues at coordinate 143,849,775 of NC_043706.1, forward strand.
GCCCCGGGAGGGAGGTTCCACGGCGACAAGGGGGTGGAGCTGTCCGGCCACAAGCTCTCACGGGTGTGCCGTGGCCCGCCCAGGGCACTGGCGGTGCGCACGCGGCCTCGAGTCTGCTGGGCTGGTAGGGAGGACCTTTGGTTGCTCCTCCCTTGGGTTTTTGTGAACCTGGAACAGAATGGTCCCTGGGTGGTGATGTGGCCGCCATGCCAGAGCAGCACAGGGTCTGGGATCGGGACGGTGTGAAGTGTGACCCCAGCCTGTCCCCTGTAACGTCCCATCTGTGAAATGGGCACAAGGACGGAGTGCCCCCTGTGGGATTGTCGTGAGGCCTGAGCAGGCGCTCTTGGCGGAGGCTGCCCCCTGCCCCCTGCCCACCCGTCCCTGCCGCGTGCTGTCGGCCGGGCTGCAGCCGTCTCGTCCCCGTCTCCGGGCGGCGTGTCCCCGGCCCCTCCTGCGCCTTCTCACGTGTGGTGCTGCGAGTGGCTGGACTGAGCGCACGTGCACCTGGAGCATGAAGTTCAACCACATTCCAGTCCCAGCTGCTGCTTTTGTGACATGGAGCCCAGAGGAGAAGAAAGATGGATTCGAACTTCAGGAGGTCATTGAAACAAAAATAATAATAGCAAAGTTAAGCTTTTACGTCCATCACTATATAAATATAGTGCGATTTTTGATTTTACTGAATGTTTCACGTTACAATGCATAGATTTTCACGTCTTTACAGATTTTGATGGTTTAGGTTTTTTCATTTTACAAAGGCTGCTGCTTATAACAGAAGGTGAAGTGTGTGTACACCCACCTGCAGGTGTGGCTGGAGGGCCCCGCCCCCGCCCCGGTGGAGTTGATGTTGTCAGCTCAGGGAGGCAGAGGCCCTGCGGCCTGTGCTGCTTGAAGGACCCGCTGCGGAGGACGCAGGGGCGGGCCCAGGCCCCGCGGTGGGCGGGGAGGAAGGGGTCCGGGCTCCAGCTGCTTAAGAAAGCCGCGCTCCGGCTCGGGGGTCTCGGGGATCCTGCCTCTGGCACCCCACCCATCAGCCGCATTTCCCCAGCACGCACACACCCAGACCTCCTCCTCCCCGCCGCCCCCTCGGCCAGGCAGCCGGCCTGCCCCAGCGTGGCCCCGGCCCTCCAGGACCAAGGACACCAGTGGCCGAGCAGGATAGCCGCCCCTGGGCCGTCTCGGTTCCTGACCTCATTGTCAGTGTGGAACGCGAGGCCTGCATCCACACGGGCGCCCCGTGCCTTGCTCCCTGCTCCTGCCACCTCACGTGCACGCGTGCTGTCCCTGTCACATCCCCGTCAGGCCGCCCTCCTGCTCACACCGTGGCCACTGTCCCCACAGGCGGCTCTGTGCTGTGCTGGCAGCGCTGTGCTGCGCGCACACATCTGTCCGGGGTCGTCGGGGTCCAGGGTCCGGCTGCTGGGCGTCCAGGGCTCAGCGACCGGCGCTTGTCGTGAATCCCTGTGAAGGAGTCCGGGGGACGACAGAGTTGCGTCTTCAGGTGTGCGTGTGGCTCGTGGCGTGGCGGGCACGTGCCGGAGAGGGGCTCGCCGAGCCGGGGAGGCTGCAGGCTGGCCCTGGTGGCGAGGTGCACTTCGCGCCTCTCCCTGCTGCTCCTTGAATGATGGCCTTTGGGCCACACGTGACATTTCATCGAGGCCTCGGTGCCCCGCCTCGTTTCCTCTATGTTAGCTGACAACACGGCCTGTCACACAGACGCCTGTAAAGGACTCACAGAGAACTGGGCGTTTTCTTTCATGACATCAGTGGTTTTGAATCTTCATGCTCAATTCTTTGTAAGCCAAAGAAAGAACTGTTGTGTGCTCTCCGTCTGTGTTCCTTTTGTTTTGTTGTGTCCCGAAGCTCTTCCTGCTCCTCTCTGTGGGAGAAGCTGTACAACCAGCGCGCGCTCACACCCGCCCGAGATGCGTCCCTTAAGCGGGGAGCAGAGACCATCTCCTCACGCCCGAGCCCGCCTTGTTGCGGACCCTGATGTGTGAACAAATAAGAAAAGGAGTAAAATTGTTAACTTCAAAATCGTGCTAATTGATTACACATTATTACGATTCCCTAAAGCAGGGGAGAGAGAAGTTGTAGGTCATATTTTAATGAAACTGGATTCAACCAGTGATTTACCAAAAAAAGAAAAAAGGAAAAGACCATAAGTTTATATCTTTGTCTTAACCAAGTAATCGGCATCTCCTTTTCCCTTTACGGCAAAAAAGTCCTAAGCGCCCGAAAATAAGAGCCATACTTTCCTTGCTGGCAGAATCCTAGCGGGAGGGTGCCCGCCGGCGTGTCCCCAGGGAGCACCGCCGAGAAGCACACGGCGTGCTCTTCAGGACCGCCAGCTGCGGATTCGAGACCTCTGTGGAGAGACTTGCAGGATCGTGCAAGGCCTCTGTGATACTTTGTCAGGAAATTTCTGGGAAACCCAAAATAAGATCTCACTGGAGAATGACATAATTTGAATTGAAAGGCCTAGTTTTGTGAAGGTACCCCTTGTTTATGGTGGGAATAGCAGAGATGCTCTTCAGAACATTATAAAATGACTCTTAAGATTGATTTGTGAGACCTTTAAGTGGCTCGGAAGGAAATGTGGACACAGAGTTATGAGCGGGGCCCGTCCTCCTGCAGAGCCACCTCGGGGCTCACCTGACACCCTGGCCGTCCCCAGTCCGCCTGGCGTCTGGCTGCGGGCGCACACCTGCATTGGCGCTGTCCCCGGGCGCGCTCTGCAGAGTGGAGCACACCGGTCAGCAGGCTTCGAAGGGGGGCAGCGCAGGTCAATCATTTCTCCAAGAAGTAAGGAGAGAAGTTCTTTGGAACAAAGCAGAACGGGAGACATTGGTCACTTTCCATCTTGGTGTTGAAATTCCATTAGACCAAAACAGATGATTGTAAATCGCTGCTGATCTAATTCCGAGAGCGGATAAAAGTGCAGAGGAACAGAAATAAATGATGTTATGAGCTCGTCAGCATTCGATGCTTGATGTGGCTTCCCTTTTTGAAGATTTTGTTTGCTTCTTTTTTTTTAATGTTTACATATTTTTGAGAGAGACAGCATAAGCAGGGGAGGGGCAGAGAGCGGGGGACACAGAATCCAAAGCAGCTCCAGGTTCAGAGCTGTCAGCACAGAGCCCAACGTGGGGCTCGACCTCACAGACCACGAGACCATGACCTGAGTGGCCCAGGCAGCCCTTGAAGATCATGTTTTGACACGCTTTACTTTTCAGTTTTGTAATTTGCCTGTTTTCTCCTCAGGGTTTTGCAGGTTAACTCCTCATGCACGGTCACCAGGTACTTGGACGATATACTTTGAAGGAGCAGATTATGAGAGCCATCTTCTGCGTGAAAACACGGAGCTGGCAAGTACTGTGGGGGCGGGCGGGACGGAGACAGACCTGTGTGCCTTATGGCCCGAGAACGTAACGCACACTCCTTCCGCGAGGACAGTGATCACTGTTGGATAAGAAAAAAATTAAAAAAAATTTTTTTTAATGTTTATTTTGAGAGAGAGAGAGAGACAGAGTATGAACAGGGGAGAAGCAGAGAGGGAGGGAGACACAGAATCTGAAGCAGCTCCAGGCTCCGAGCTGTCAGCACAGAGCCCGACACGGGGCTCGAACTCACAAACCGTGAGATCATCCCCCGAGCCGAAGTGGGACGCTTAACCGACTGAGCCCCCCAGGCGCCCTGAAAAATTTTAAATTGCTTCTAATTTTTAGAGTCTGTTTCTAAGTACTCTCCATACCCAGTGCAGAGCTCACCGGCAGCCCCGAGGTCAGGAGGCGCAGGCCCCACCCACTGAGCCAGCCAGGCGGCCCTAAAATCACCCTGATACCAGTTTTATTTAAAAATCTGAAACTGTGGTTTATATATTTTTTCTGTGCTTTGTACAGTTTTGTCCATAAACAAATGGTTCTTTTAAAAACGAAGAATATTTTTACTCACAGCTGTACCGGCCTTCATGTTAATACGTGTTTTAAAAACATATTATTATGATAACTTTCATGAGTTTTATTAGAAAATGTTTTTCTTTGGTGAAAATATTCTCTTATAGCTGGGCCCCCCTTGTGTTAAGTATGTATCCAGTCACTTCCTGGGAAAGCGCGGTCGGCCCGGGGGAGCCTCTGCTCTGATCCCTGCGCGGGCTTCCGAGCAAGGAAGGCAGTTCTCCAGCCCTGACCCCGTGGCGGCAGCCTGCGCCTGCCTTGCACCGGTGCTGACCAGTCTGCGAGTCACATCCGAGTCCAGAAAAAATAGAAACAAATGGCATTTTTCCTCCTTCAACTTTTGTTGAGTTTCTCACTTAAATATTTTTCTGTCATTAACAGTTTCATCTTTTAAGCCACTTCAAGGTTCAAAGGAGCAAACAAACGTGACCATGCTTTCGTCACGATTCCTGTGGGTAGGGGGTTGCGGGCGTGACCCGTGATGAGCCGTGGCCATTGATGCACCTGCTGCCTGTCCCCGCCCGGAAGGCATGGAGCAGGCCCGTGCGCCTGAGCTGGGTCATGCACTCTGGTGTGTGAGCAAGGCCCTGAGTCCTGCAGGCTCTCTCGGCTGTGAATCAGCCTGTTGTATATACAGTTCCTAAAAAAACGTGGATTCGCACAAAGCGGTAATACTCACCTGAAAGAAAGAGTGTCTCGTGTCTCTGGTGCATTGAATTCAAAGCAACGTGTCACTGTGGCTCAGCAGCCACTTCCTTCAGAGGCGAGCCTGTGTCCCCAGCACGTGCCTCAATGGACAGTTGGCCTGTGACTGCTGACGCTGCGCAGTCTGATCCGAGTGACAGCAGTTCCTGGCTCCCACAGTTTCTAGAAGAGACGTCCCTTTGTGGATGAGACCAGGGATTCCCCACCCTCCTAGTGGATTCAGAGAGCCCTCAGGAGGTCCCCGATCTTAAGCTAAAAAAAAAAAAAAAAAAGTAACCTCACCCATTCTTTCTTGTTTTCCTTAAAGCATTCTCTGACCTTGGTCTGAATTAGCAAGCCATATACGTGATTACCACTGGTTGGCCAGGTGCCTTCGTACTTCATGTATTTAATTAATTAGATTATCCCATATGTGTCTGCACTGGTAATTTTCTTCTTAAGCTCTGTTTCTCCTCTGGGTGAGGGGCGACGTGTGCATGGCACGTCCCTGCAGTGGGTGACTTCCCTTTCTCCTTCGGTTACGGGAAGAGAACTGCCGTGTCTCGCTGAGCCATGACGTAGCTCCTTCGGGTCTGGTACCCAACAAGGAGGGTTCAAGGAGTGACACAGTGCTCTGGGCACCATGGCGGCGTCCTGTGGCTATCAGGTGGCCACTAAGATAAAGTCACAGCTGCATCTTCCCAAGAGACGGGGATGCACTGTTACACCTCTTAGTGGCTTGTCTCCCCGTGTGTGGTGTAAAACACTTAGTGATTTATTTTGCAAGGTTAGAAAGTAAAGCTGTAACTGGATTTTTCTAATCTGATAGCAATGGAAGTTTAGTTTTGTTGTAGAAGTTAAGCTCTTTAAATAATGTGTAAGCAGCACGTACCGACGTGAGTGTTGACACTTCCTTTACCGGCCGCCCGCCTGCGGAGTGTCCGTAGTGCCTGACTGTTCTTCCTGCCCGCCCTCCCCCCTCCTCCATCCCATGTGCCCAGCGCGCAGGGCCCCTGCGTGGCTCAGGAGTTGGCGAGCCTGGAAACGCTTCATTTCAGCCTTCAGACAAACCTTTGTTTTCATTCTCCAGGCTCAGCCTCTGCGGAAGGAACCCGAAATAATCACTGTGACTCTCAAAAAGCAAAACGGAATGGGCCTCAGCATCGTTGCAGCAAAGGTAGGACGGAGTTGGCAGCGTGCTAGTGGGCACACCGCATTCCTGAGACCTTGAATCAGCTGTTGGCCGCGGTGGGGCGCGGGGGCGAGTGCGTGCTCAGTCCTGTCCGCAGCGCTGGGCGCCTTGAACCGAGGGCTGGCCCCCTGCTCCTGTGTGACGCGGAGCTGCGGGGCGTCTGGCCTCGACGTGGGGCAGCCGACACTCCTGGGGAGCAGGCTGAGGGGCAGCGTGACGCACCACGACAGGCAAGCCCCCCCACCCCCACCCCCACCCCCCAGTGGGAGGAGGACGATTTCTGGGTCTCGCACACGTTCAGAGCAGGGCTTGAGGCGCACAGGAGACTCGCGGTTCCCACGTCCAGGGGCCCCCTGCCGAGGGCCTGGGGCCGTCCTCGCCCTGGGCTGCCGCTGGCTCTCCAGGGGCGCATCGGGAAGGAGGTGCGCTCCCACCGCAGAGTGAGCACTGTGAAAGGGCCTGGGAGCAGCGGCTGGGTCCCTGGAGCCCCGCCCTGCACTGCCAGCGAGGGTGGGGTGCGCCCCTGCTGCTCTGGGGAGTCGGGGAGGCTTGATGGAGTGAGGGCTTTGCACAGAGAGACGAGAGGGACATGGGGGAGCCGGCGTCCCGGGACGCCATGTCGTGGAGGGCTGTGCTGTAAGGACACACAGGGGAGCCTGGAGCCTCGGGGCCGCGGGCTGGGGGTCAGCGCGAGGCGAGCCCCCCGCTCGTGCGTGTAGAAGGTGCCTCCTGGGGCACCGCAGTCCCCCTCTGACGTGCCGGCTTACCTGGGTCACCCGAGATGGGCCCTGGGCTCTCGGCCCAGCTCTGCGTCCAGAGTGCCTTGCCCCTGACGGCCGTGCTTGTGGGCCAGTCTGGACTGTTCCCATCTAACAGACCCGCCGCTCAGAACGTTGAGACGTGAGTGGGAAGGTATCAGAGGCAGACTGTTTCCTCTTTCCCACCAGCTGAGTCCGACGCCGTGTTTAGGGGGAAATGTTAGGATAAAAATGACCTTGCAACAATCAGGTATACAGGAAGCTTCAACGTGTGTGTGTGTAAGTGTGTAAATCCTCTTTCAAATACTCTTCTTGCTCGAGATTTGAAATACTAATCCGTGGGGGGGGTAGGGGCATATCAGTGTTTCCATCTTTTCCAGCTGAAAAAATTAGGGCCTCCGTCAGGACAGACCTGCCTGTCTGCCCCCACGCAAGCGTCTCCGATCCTCTCTGGCACTCTGCCGGGGGAAAGGACGGGCATCGTCCGCACAGGGAGCCCTCCTCGGGCGCCCGCCCTCTCCCTGGCTGGCCCCCAGCCCCCCTTCGGGCGGTTCGGTGGCTCCCTGCACTTGGTCGCCTCTTCTGAGCACCTGTGCATCCTGTGTGCGTTTGTGTTCACGCAAGGAAGCAGCGGAAAACCCTGTTCCCTCCGCGTAGTCAACACAAAGTACTTTCGTCGTAAAAATGGAAACGACTCTGGAATCCTTGCTGTTACAGAAGTATTTGTGGTGTGGAACCAGTGACTGAGTCCCGCTAGCCTCACGTAGTTTGGGAATATGCAGGATTTAGCTTCGGGGTAAAACCGTGATCTCAAGATGAGGTCTTTTGTTACTTTCGTGGATGTTAAAATAAACTTAACAGGGAAGTGGTTACTAATTGTTAGGGTAATACTTCTCCCAAGAGGGACTGTTGAGTGCCTGTTAGGTGAAAATAGAGTATAAGTTTCACTTTTTCATCTTTACATCTCTAGGCTTTTGTTGTTGGTATTTTCTATACTAAGACATTTTAAAAACAGAAATTTATAGAAGAAAGTGGAAAATACCCATGTTAGTATTTTTAACTGGGATATGGGACTTCTTGGGAGTTAGGAAGAATGCAGAAGTTAGCTAGACATCCAAGGTCAGCCTTTTACCCCCCACAGCCAGCAAGGAGTGCGCGGCCTGGACTCGCGTCCTCAGCAGAGCAGCTGACTCCTGGTGTCTGAAATAAGTGCGCTCCCCTCCCCCCCCCTTCTCGTGTCGCTCCTGCCACAACCTGTGGCCCCTGGGAGCGGGGCCAGAAAGCAGCGAGCCGGAGAGGAGCTGCCAGGCCCCAGGGCGGGGGTCCCTTTCCTAAATGAGAAGGTGGCCTCCTCTCCAACATTCCAAGCATTCCAACACTCTTCTTGTTTCTGGTCTTTTTAAATAGTTTCCACAGTGAAAGTATAAATTTAGAACTGGAAAAAAAATGAGTTTCTTGAAGGGATTCCAGATTTAATGCTAAGGTGGTTAACCCATCAGCTTATAAAATAGATTTAGTAAAGTGAAGCAGGCACCTGGCTCGTGTTTTCTTCTCCCACCGAGCCTGTATCGTCCGTACCTTTGATCACATGAGGGATGAGGCAAAACAGTGTGAATGAGCGGACGGCATCAGAGGGCAGTGTTGACCCGGGGCTGCTTACTGGCCGTCGGCACACCAGTGGGGGGTGGACATCAAGGACGGCCTCCCTGAGGAAGTGCCTGTTGAGCTGCCACTCGGAGGGCGAGCGGGTGCTGGGTGGGTGGCCGGCCATGTGCGGAGGCTATGTGTGTGCCCAGGGCCCAGCAAGGGGGGCACAGGAGGGGTGAGGTGAGGCTGCTTCTCGGAGAGCGGAGTCGTCCCCCTGCGGGGGCCTGGGGCCCAGGTGGTAAGTGTTCTCTGCCGCGTGGGCCGTGTGGCCTGTGCCACAGCACACAGGGTCCAGCCCGGGTGGGAGAGCAGCCGCGGGGTGGTGGTCGGTGGGGGTGTGTGGCTCTGTCCCGCGGACACTTAGCAGAGCCTCTGAGGTCCTGACGGAGTTGTGGGTCTTGTTACAGGGAAAAGAAGTCGCCACTGAAGGGGCTCGAATGAAGGTGGAGGTGAGCGGAGAGTGCCGCTCTGCGCCAGCACGGGCTCGAGGGGCTCAGCGGTGCGGCCGAAGGGGCGGGGCGGCCGGAGCCAGGGGTCTCCTCCTCGTGTTCTCGAGAGGGAGGGGGTGCGGGTGGAGACGGCGGCCGGCCAGCCCGAGGCATGTGCTGTGGAGCAGTGGGACCTTCGCTAGCCACTTTGGGGTCAGGCACTTGGTCTTAGTCACTGCTACAGGGCTGGTAGTTTCTCCCGCGTCACGGGTGCTCATACTTGCTGAGTGACGGCTGTCCTAGTGGGCGAAAGTCGCCGCGGATGCCCCGTGGTCATCCCCGGCCATTGAGCAGGTGGCAGCGGCACTTCCTGAAAGCAGGGCAGGGGGCAGGGGGCGCGGCAGCGAGAGCGTCAGGTGTTCAGCTCTGAACGTCGGGTTAGAGGTCGGGGATGCCTGTTCGGCTAGACGAGGGAGCGTACTGCGTGGCGCGGGGGCGCATGCAGGTGCGGGGGACGCGGAGCCAGAGAGCGGTGTGGACGGCAGCTCACAGACGCTCTCAAGGACGGAGCTCCGGGAGCGTGGTCTGCCGACTGGCTGGCAGCCGCTGTCCGAGGCGGGAGTATGACCTCGAAGCCTGGTCGTGGCAGGAGACGGCGCCTCGCCCATCCCGGGCACAGCGGCTGCCTGCTCCCACTTTGTCACCTCTCTGGGGCTTGGAACAGAAGGCTCAGCAACAGAAATCACGAGTCCTTTAGTTTACATGTAGCCCAGGTCTACGTAGATTACAGCAGATTTGTTTTTGAGATTTCGGGGGTGTACTTTAAGTGCAAGGCAGGCCAGCATGGAGCGAGCGGAGCCACGGAAGGGGTCGGACACCGCGCTGTCGTGTGTCATTCCGTTCTCTCTGCGTGTTCCGCACACGAGAGCCTGCGGGCCTCCCTGGTCAGCTCTGCCCCTGGTAATTCTTTCTTGTGTCCGCGTATTTTGTTTTTCTGTCAGCTGTTGTGGTCTTTGTATCTGGCAGAGTCTGTTTTTGATTTTTCCCCTAATTAGCGTGTGGCTCGCTGCTGTGAGCCTGGGCGATGTTTTGATGTTCAGCTCCCTGACACGCCTGCCACACTGCAGCTCAGTTTTATGAGATCCAGATGATTTGGACAGTGTGTGTGTGTGCCGTTCACTTTTTCAGAATGTTGCTTTGGGGAAGTCTGGCGGACTCCTTACTCATCTAGGGGACAGCACAATGCTTCCTGTTTAATTTGGAGTTTTTAAGATACAAACAATTCCCTCTTTATTTTTCTAGCTTTTTTAAAAGTTTAATAAAGTACAAAGTGAATGAAAATCAGAGCTGAGTGGTTACGTAAGAGTCTGAATGTGGCATTGGTTCCAGCCCGTGCTGGTAAATGCCATACAGTGTCCTAGCGTCCGGCTCAGAAGCGTGCTGTCCGCATCTTGACGGAGCAGCTGGGGTGGTTGGTCCGGGTCTTGACGGAGCAGTGGGGTCAGTTGCTGTTGAAAACGGAGCGGAACAGACAGTTCTGTTGGAGAAGTCGCCGCAGCTCTAGATGAGAATGTGGTTCTCTGTTGTCGGAAGGACAGGATCAGTGGTGAGTTTCTCTGGGTGCCGCCGCGGAGGTGGGTGTTCTGGTGCCAGGACTCCCCTGGGATGCCTCCGAGAACGTGCTTTCTCATGGGAACTTGTTCAAACCTGCCGGTAATTAACGTGCTCATGACGCAACCAGGGAACTTAGCTTGTAATTACACGGAGGTCTGTTGCTCTGTATTTTAATGTTGTACATTCTTGAGGTTCATAGAAATACAAGGTTTCTACATGCTTTTTGTACAGGGGAAAAAACCCATGAATTTAATCCTGCTGGTCGTGATATGGTGAACAGAGCTGGAACTAGTGGGAACTGCCGTGTGATTTGCGGAGGACGTTACAGGAGGAGCCGCCATGTAACAGCCTTTGGCCCCTTAGGTGGCAGTTACCGTGGGCTTCTCCGAAACCCACGCTCGCTGGGAACGGACGTAAGAGTGACAATTTTCGAGGTGCATAGGATGCTTTATTTTATTTGAAAATGATTGATCGGAGAGTGTTTTTGAGGTGTTCTAATGTATGCTTTTAGACCACACACATTTCAAGTTTTAAAATCTTAACGTAACTAGCTTAAAACTGAACACGCAGACGGCTCTCCTGCGCCTGAAGGAGGAGACGGCGAGAGCACGGTTGCTGCCGACCCTTCTCGCCGCGCGAGGAGCGAGTGTCAGGCACGAGCCACGCTCTCATCCCTCGAGGGCCCGAGCCCTTCGCGCCTGTGCTCTTCCGTGTCCTTAACGGGGCCGTGGGCGAAAGACGAGGTCCGAGAAATGAGCTCAGGAAATTCTTGGTTCCTTTTTAAAATCAGTCTCAAAGTATGCAGTGTGGCCGCATTTTCTTCCATGGAAATTCCAGAAGTAATTTTCCGTTAAGTTCTATGAAATGACCAGTGCCCTGCGTGGCTGCTGTTCATGAATTTGGAAGTAATATTTTATACTTTTGTTCTCAAAGCAAAATAGAAAATTAGTTTTACCTATTTTACAAAGAAATGGTCTAAGGCTCGTATCTTGGGTTGACAGAGTTGCCAGGTTCTGTTTCAGCACTAAGGCAACATAATAGAACATGACACGTCAGTCCTCCACAGCAGAACCGCTTCCCCGGGGGGCCCACAGGGCGAGCAGGGTCGGGGTGCGGCCCACAGGTGCAGAGCCCCGTGTGAGGAAGGCTCGGGGGGCCAGCCTCGCCCGCTTGCTCCCAGCCAGGGCCTGGGAGTCCGGACGCCTCCTGCATGTCCGGGTGCAAAGCGCTCTCCCTGCCGGACCCCGGCGCCTTTGCTCCGTGCCATCCAAGCACACACCACATTTTGCCTGTGATTTTTGGGGATCCACGGACCTCCTGCTGCTCATCTTGAGGGGCCCACCTGGGAATCTCCTGTTTTGTTCATTCCCTTCTTTTTACACAGAGAGAAAGGGCAGGCGTGCTGTGTTTCGTTTGCTTTCTGTGCAGAGGGCACCATAGGCACTGCGTCTGGAGCCCGGTGTAACAGAGGCCAAGTTCATGGCACCAGATCTGTCCCGGAGTAGCGGGCACCCAGCACATTCTTCCAGGGTGCTGAGGGTACAGCGTGTATCAGGCACAGATCTTAAAACTGATTATTTCAGAATTAAGGTAATTCCAAGAAGAGAGAGCTATACAGTGTTTTTAAAACTCTAATCTGAATTTTAATATTTTATGAATCAGAACTCCTTCTTGGCTGATGAGAAAAGAGCGGCTTCAGACACCAAGAAAGGAGTGTGAGGGCAGAGCGTAGGACGGAACGTCCTGATGAGTTTTCAATCCTGCGGGGCCCTTAGGGTCCTCTCGGCCCGCTATTGTTCTGGAACCTTCAGCAGAAAGCCCAGACTGTGTCTCCAGCCCTGGGAACAATAGCCTTGACTCCGAGCTGGCTTGTCTTCCTTCCTCCCCTGCAGCCTTTTTTTTTTTTTTTTTTTGATTGTGTGGGGACGATGTTTTCCTGCTGTTAGTCATCTCTACCCCCCGCGCTCTCCGGTCGTCACTGAGCATCTGGGTTCTGGGCTCGTCCCTGCTGAGGTCTGTGCCTGCGCGAGGTCTGTGCCCTGGGCCTTCCCGAGGGTGCTCTCGCCGGCCGCACCCACACCAGCCTCTTCCCCGAAGCCTCTCCTCAGACGCGTAAGCAGTTGGCCCGCGGGCATGCGCCCCATCCTGCCCCGTCCCATCCCGGGGGGTCGCCGTTCCTGCCCCCCTCGTTCTGTTTGGGAGCCTTTTTTGCTAACTTCCCACCGTCCCTCTTCTGCCCCTTTCCACCGGCGAATCCCAGTGCGCTTCTGCGTCGCCTCTCCCCTCCACCCTGCCCTCCTCTCCTTGCTCTCCAGCCCCTTCTTCCCGTTCTCCAAGAAAGAGGACGGGGTCAGGGTGCGCTTGAAGATCACAGGGGTCAGAGTCCCCGGGGGGGTTAGCGCTCCTCTAAGCAGCCTCTCGGGGGACTGACCCGCTCCCGCCCCCTCTCTGTGGTCCCCGCGCAGCTGGACCACGGCCTGCGTCGGCCCGTCTGCCACCCTCGGGGCAGGTGCACTCCTGCTGGCGGCACATTGGCTTCTCAGCACTTCCATCAGTGCCACAGTTGTATCGTGAGATTCGTAATTCCTGAAGACCTTTTTGAAAAAACTATTTTTTAATGTTTGCTTATGTTTTAGAGAGAAAGGGAGACAGAGTGTGAGCGGGGAGGGGCAGAGACAGAGGGAGACACAGAATCCGGAGCAGCTCCCAGCTCTGAGCTTCAGCACAGAGCCCGACGTGGGGCTCGAACCCACAAACTGTGAGATCATGATCTGAGCCAAAGTCAGATGCTTAACCTACAGAGCCCCCCAGGTGCCTCCAGAAGACCCTTTTTAGGAAGGAATTTGGTTTGTTAAATGGGGAATGAGTAATTCTGAATGATTTTGCTTAATCTTTTAAGTTTACAAATAAAAGACTAAAAATAAGTAATAGCTTCAAATACCAGTTTAGGTAGCTTTAAACAAGTAATTCTGAAAATTAGTGTTTACATTTTCAAAAGTTTATTCGTTTATTTAGAGAGAGAGAGAGAGAGTAAGCACGTGCTAACGGGAGAGGGCCAGAGAGAGAGGAAGAGTGAGAGAGAGCACAGAGCCCGACGCAGCCCTCGAGCCCATCAACTGTGAGGTCGTGACCTGAGCTGAAGTCGGACGCTTGACCGGCTGAGCCGCCGAGGAGCCCCGGGCCTTTTACATGTAATGCTCACTCTGGCCGTGGTTGGAAATCAGGGTGTCTAATGTCATGTATGAAAGAGTTCCTATTGTGGTAAAACTCCTATTTTTACCCAGTTACCTGCATAGCTATAAATTTATTGCTAGTACCTGTGGTCACTGATAATATATATACCATAAAAATCCATAGTTGTTGAGGAGTGCTGTCCAGTAGAATGTAAGCCACGCAGATGAAATTAAGTGGTCTGTTAGCTACACTAAAAACTGTGAAATTAACTTTAGTAATGTGTTTTGTTTTATATGACACATCCAAAATGTTATGATTCCAACATGTAGTGAATACCAGTCATTAATGTGATATCTTAGATTTTTTCCCATACCAAGCTTTTGTGTATGGGTATATTTTCTACGTAACACACATTTGTTTGCTCAGCCACATTTCACGTGCTCTGTACTGCCACAGGTGGCCTGCGGCGGCCCTGTCGGACAGCACGCTTTTTAGTGTTTAATTACATTCTGCCAACATTGGCAAAGCTGTTTCTTTGCCTTCCTGTGATTGGCTTTGGCTCACCTGTGCATGCTGTTAGGACAGATGTGTCACATCGGTACATAGCAGCAAAACCTCTGGACCCCATGCAGGGACCCACCTGAAAGTTCAGTCTTCTTGGGCTGGGCCAGTGTGCACGTGACTGTGCAGAAATAGGACAGAAGTTACGTGGTGTAGTGCTTCTGAAGTGAAGGTGGTTTTATACAACTTTTATCATAGTCTGTAATGTTCTTATTTTTATGCACATGAGGTGGGCCGGTGGTGAGAGAGCTCCATGCAGGTAGAGAGAGCTCCGTGCAGGTAAGGAGTTACTGCAGCCCAACACGGGGCCAGTCGGCCTTGGTGCCTCCCCAGAGCAGACCTGTCCCCAGTGTGAGCAGCTCGGGCAGTGTGAGGCAGCCCCCGCTGACCCCCGTGTCAAGCCTGTCAAGGTGGACGTTCCAGGCCAGGGCTGCTATGGCCTGATGGAGAAACTGGGCCCCTTAGGGGGGCCAGACAGTGTTGGGGTTGAACATAACTACCCATCTTGGTTTTATATAAACATACACACGTACACACGTGTGTATGTGTGGCTCGAAATTCTTTCTGTTGTTTTATTTCTGGGTATTCGTCTGTAATTTTTTTTTCTAAAATAACGACTAGTGGAACTGCTCATTTCTCCCTATAGCAGTATGTGACTCTCAGTGGTTTATGGCCAGTTTGTAACTGTGAGCTGCACGTGCAGTACTAGAAAGGAGTTGAACAGGCAGAGGTGGGAGGGGCCAGGGTCGAAGCAGGGAAGGCAGTGGGTCCGAGGAAGAGAGCTCGTGGAACAGGCCATGGAAGAGAGTGAACACGGCAGCGGCTTGCGGGGTGTGGGCAGGGCGGCGGGTGCCAGAGAGGACACCTCTACGTAAGTAGCACAAGGTCGAGACCACGTTAGTAGGAAGACTCAAATGCCAGCCAAAGTGTGGATACTTGTTTAGAATATTCAGATCCAGATCCTTGTGTATCACCTTCCCCCAAGAGTATGGTTTTTAATGTTGACTTAATTACAGTCCACCTAAAAAAAAATTTTTTTTTAATGTTTCTTATTTATTTCTGAGAGACAAAGAGGCAGCGCGAGCAGGGGAAGGTGAGAGAGAGGGAGACACAGAATCCGAAGCAGGCTCCAGGCTCTGAGCGGTCAGCACAGAGCCTGACGCGGGGCTCGAACCCACGAACTGTGAGATCATGGCCTGAGCCGAAGCCGGACACTTAACCGACTGAGCCCCCCAGGCGCCCCGAAAGCCCACTTTTATGGCCAGCCTTAAATAGGTCTTTGCGAAGCCTGCGGGCTTTCCGGATCGAGGTCTCCTAGAGGCATCGTCTCATCATTCGTCAGATGAACACCTTCTCTGACTAGCAGACACACTGACAAACTGAGCTGGGAATTAAAAGATGTGATTACAGCTTAGAATTTAGGTAAATTCTCATCATGTAAGAAAATAATGCCACTTCTTTAATGCTATGCCTCTCGCATCATCCATTACCTGACAGCTACGGATTCAAGTGCTTCTTCCGGAAATCGCACACGTGGTGCCATAGGCAGAGACACTGAGGGTCCCTAACTTTAATCCTGCAGTGTCAGCAGTGTGCTGTCACCAGCAGGCCCCTCAACAAGATGCTGACCTTCGTCCCAGCGGGTTTTGGGAGTGAGGAGTGAGCACGCTGAGGGGTGCATCAGGCAGTGGCCAGGGAAGGCGCCTGGAGCACAGGACGCAGCGGCCGCTCCCAGAGCGTCAGGGAGGGAAGCCCTGTGTCTCGCCCGCCCGTCGTGGGGAAGGTGGGCGGGTGGCGAGTGGGGGCAGATGAGCCCAGGATCGGCGGCGAGTAGGCAGGCAGGACGCATCAGGTGTGGTGTGCGGGAACGAAGAAATGGGATGGGGCGGGGCGGGAGTTATGATATGGATCGGGTGTAGGGTGCTGCCGGGGCGGGGACGCGAACCCGGGTCCAGACGCTGCGGCGCTTGTCAGCCAGCCTCGGGTCAGGAGCCTGGACAGGGGCGCGCTTCCAGCAGGGGCTCCTGTGGCCGGTCAGTCACGGGCGGGCTTGCCGGGACTGTCTGATGTGGCCGGTCCTGCTGGGGTATTTCCAGCCTGACTCTGTGAGAGCCAGCCGCACGTGGGCGGGGACCTGGCCGTGGGAGGAGGCGGCGGGCGCCTCCCCTGCGGTTCCCACGGAGTCCGCCAGAGCAGGGCAGGTCTGACTTGTTCCGTGGCCCAGCCCCGTGAGCCAGGAGGTGGAGAGCCTGCAGTGACACAGGTCACGGTGACTGTGGAACGGGGACTCGCCCCGACCAAGAACGTTTCGGGTGTCTGAGCGGGCTTGTGGCCGAGGGGGAGCAGACAGTGGTGTCCTTGTTTTCTCTGACTCTGTCTAGTGGCCGTAGAAAGTTCTCTTCCACTGCGTCGAGTACGTGATGCTTAGGAAGCATGCCAGAAATGGGGGAGGAGGTCTTGATTTATTCTTTAAGATGTGTATGCATGTCACCGTTAGTAAAAATACTCTGTTATTAGCATTATTGCTAAATGGTTTTCTTTTTGAAGACCGTCATCATTGAGTATCTGCACTTGGTCTCAGTCAGGAGGCTGCGAAGTGATGGTCATGAGTCTCTGAAGGACCATTGTGACTCTCCACGTCACAGGTCCTCCCCATCCCCACAGGTGACGTGCCTGTCCCGGCCGCCTGTTGGCTGGAGCACAGAGAGGGGCGGAGCAGGGCTTTGGAACCCGTTTTCACAAACAGTCCGGCCTCGGGTGCTGTCCAGGACGGTGCTGTGCACCGTTCGCGGGGGCGGTGGGGGGAGCCTCGCAGCCCCTGGGTCCACGTTAGTGCTCGGCAGCTGCAGAGAAAAGTACCCGAGGACACCAGCTCTGGGAGGCCAGGGTGTGGCGTGAGCCAGTCGGGGCCGTGCGTACAGCGCCCAGGGCAGTGGGAGCGTTTAGCGAGGGACTGTCGAGTGGATGGAATTGTCACGTCACACAGCCGAGGTGCTGAAGTAGTCTCAGTCACTGATGATGTCCAAGTATCGAACGTCCTGAAAACACCACTTATTTACACCCGGGGGCCCCCGTGTAACAGACGGGGGCAGGCACGGGGCTGTCTCTGAAGTAATTTCTCA
>NC_043706.1:143867013-143874184 GCF_006229205.1 Suricata suricatta
CCTGATATGAAGGCGCTGGCTGGCCCCTGGGGGGCAGGCGGCCGTCCAGGGCGGTTGGGGAGATGAGCACGGGACACCGAGGCGGGGGGGGGGGGGGGGGGGGGGGGGGGGGGGGGGGGGGGGGGGGGGGGGTGAGGGTCGCTGGAGATGCCCCGGGTTTGCAGCGTGCCCACGGCTCTCACCGGCTCAGCTCCCAGAGGGTGGAACCAGGGGCCAGTCTGCAGGTTTCTCGAGGAGTTGTTTTGTTAAATTGAGACATTTTATACCGTTTTCAAACTAAGCCAAGAAACAGGAGTCTTTAGACTCACAGAACCGGGGCTGCTATGTGCAGGAGTCCCCTGACGAGAGGGCGCGGGGGTCTGGGGGGGGCTTCCAAGTGGAAAGTACCTACTTCTGGTGTTGTACATTTGTCCGGTTAAGTCATGTATTGAAATTGCTGTCTTAACAGTTTTGTGTGATACCTTTTATAGTTTTGCTTTTATGACACAATCCTTCGTAACTGTCACAGTTCCTGTGACCTAAGAAATACGTACTTGGGTGATTGTAGGACGTTGGCAGGAATATCCAAGTGAGAGTTGATGCACGTGATCACTTCCAGCAAATTGTTCATGTTTGATTTTCATGTCACGGTGTAACTGCCCCCGTAGAACGTTGGCAGTGCTGTACGACGGCCGTGTTTCCCGGCAGCCCCCGCCCCCCGCCGTCCGTGCTGTGACACGAAGCAAGGCCTCAGCCCTCGGTGTGGACTGGGGCTCCTAGCTGCAGGATTCATCTAGGATGATGGTGTGTGATCCTTCAACTGACTCATCCCGAGGGTTTTCCACACAGTTCTCTTCCTGCCTCAGGCCCCTCTGCTTGCCACAAGAGGTGTTCTCTTGTTTGGATTTTAAACTGTTTTCGGTTTGGGGAGACGAAGGGGGTATAGTAGGACCGGGACAGCACCGCCAGTACCTCGCGTCCTCATCAGCTGGTTCAGTGCTGACCCGCTTTGCAGGAGCGCTTTGCCTTGACTTAGAAACATAACACAGATAGGTCTCCTGTCCGTTACTTCACATTTAGTCCGGAGAGTATGAGCTTTATGTTTTGTTAGCGCCGACGTGCCTGTGGAAGCAAGAACCGGGACTTCTGTCCCCACTCTCAGGGCACCCGTTACTGTTTTACTGTTTGTTTTCAGTGCTGTGTTTTTTACCTTGTTTGTGCCCAGGGAGCTGGTCAAGACAAACTTGGAATCTACGTCAAGTCTGTTGTAAAAGGAGGCGCCGCAGACGTGGTCAGTATGATCTCTCACCGCACCTCATGTTTAACAAATGACCTTGTGTGCTTCAGCGACACTTTGGTTACAAAACACAGAGTGTGCTCTTTGCTGACCAAACAACCGTGAGCGTACCCACCACTCACCCTCCTCTTCCTCTCTCGCCCTTTGCTGTCCCCGCCGCCTAACACACGTGCGTTGTGGGTGCGCGCAGGACGGACGCCTAGCCGCGGGCGACCAGCTCCTCAGTGTGGACGGACGGAGTCTGGTAGGACTCTCTCAGGAAAGGTATTGTTTCTGTATTTGTTTAAGACTCACGCTTTCAGGCCTTTTCACAGTAAAGTTAGATTTAGAAGACCAAAAAAAATGCTAAAAACCTCTGCCCTTAATCTAGACCTTTTTAAATGTAAAACTTAGTGTATGTGACGTGTCATCTGTTAGCACGTTATGAGCATGTATCTTGGTCTGGAGCAGTTTCTTTGAAGTTTAAAAAGGCACCCTGTGAGCGTGTCCTGGGGACTCCTGAGAGCCCTCTTAGCACTCCTGGCGTGGCCGTCCTCCGTCTCCGGGGGACGGCAGTGAGCGGCGGGGGGGCCTGCGCAAAGCCCGGGTCGGCGGCCCCGGCCCCAGGCGGCCGTCGTGAGGAGTGGACACCGCGCTCGTTCCCTTACGCATGCGACTCCCTCTTCCTAGGGCAGCAGAACTCATGACAAGGACGAGCTCCGTGGTGACACTGGAAGTAGCCAAGCAAGGAGCCATTTACCACGGCCTCGCCACCCTGCTCAACCAGCCGTCCCCGATGATGCAGAGAGGTGAGCGCCCCAGCCGCCCCGGGACTCGCCTTCTCCTCTAAATCCCTGTGTGCCTCGCGCTGCCCGCGCTAGCAGCCGCCAGGTCCGGTTGTGACCGTGAGTCACGGGAGCCGCGGTCTGCCTCGGGTCGACCTGCTGGTGACACAGCATCAGCAAGAAAGCGTTTGTGACCTGGATGCAGTGCTCACCGAAACAGACCGACCCGAAACTTACAGACCGTGTGCCGTAGTAGAGCATTCTCTACCTTCGTCCTAGCATGACACCGGGCTGCTGGCCTGATGTCACAGCTTACGGGCACTTCCAGGAGGCAAACCTGACCGTGAGTTACGGCTCAGAGGGAGGCTGTTGGAGCAGAGAGCACACTGGGCCCGCCGCGCAGGGAGACAGGAGCCAGAAGTAGCTCCCGGGCCTGACAGAGTTAGTGTGTGTTTCAGAAAGTGAGGGGAGTTAGTTTGGTGAGCTTTGAAAGAGCACCTTCTCCTGTCAGTGCCGCAGTTAAATGTTGCTTTTACGATTCTCTAGAAAGACTTAACTCCTAGACGGAACGCTACCGTATTTCTCCTCCGAAGAATAAGGTCTTTTGAAATTTCAAATATTTGTAGATCCATCTTTCTTTGAAGACGAGGGGGTTTAAAACAAATCGGGACAGCTGAGGGGCCGCGAGCGCACTGCGATTTCAGTTTCAGACCGCCGCGGCTCCGGCAGAGCCCGGCCGAAGAGCGAAGGTTTCGAGCTCTATAACAGCTCCGCCCAGAACGGCTCGCCCGAGAGCCCTCCGCTGCCTTGGGCAGAGTACAGCGAGCCGAAGAAGCTGCCCGGCGAGGACAGGCTGATGAAGAACCGGGCTGACCACCGCTCGAGCCCCAACGTGGCAAGTAAGACGGATCGCCGGGGCCCTGCCTGCCGCGGCGTGTGCGGCCCCGGCCAGAGGCGAGGGGCACGCGCTGTGCTGCCCGAGTTAGCAAGACCGCATCGCCTGCCTGTGCCGGCCGCCAGGGGTCTCCCTGCGTGGTGTCCAAGGCAGCGTTCTTCCCCCGGGAAATAAACAGTCAGCAAACCCTTGGTTGCCCTGGCGCTCTGGGGGAGCGCACGGGCAGTGTCCGTAGCAGGAGGCGGCAGATGGTTTCCATACGTTTGGAGGGTTGTTAACGAGAAGAGTCAGAAGGATATACACCACCTACGAGGTTTGCAAAGCGTGAAATGGTTACTGTCTGTCCCGCTGCCAGAGGGCTCGCCGGTCCCCAGTCTGTAGATGACACTTTGTGATCATGGGCTCTGATTACTCAAGAGCGGGGAGGGAGTAAGATGAGCCCTGATCGCTCACATGCTGAGAGTTTTTACTTCTGTGCTGACGCCTCACTGGCCGTCAGAAGATGTCCGATGCGTGCTCGCTACCCGTGAGGAACATTCCATGGAGCTACATTGGGTCGTCCCTCTAATGGTAAAATTCCTTTACCCTGCCTCTTCCGACAGATCAGCCTCCTAGCCCAGGAGGGAGGAGCGCGTACGCCCCTGGAGCCGCCGCTAAGATCACGTCCGTCTCCACCGGGAACCTCTGCACTGAGGTCTGGGCGAGCAGCGCCCCGCTGTCCCTGCGATGAGCTCCCAGATTGTCCCCACAGCGCCCCTCGGCGCGCTCGCGCTGTTCGTGACTCCTGAGTACTGTCTCTGCTACTTCTAATAGACTCGGGAAACTAGCTTTACGTTAACAAGGCAGGGGAAACACAGTGTTTGTTATTCCCAGTATAGGAACAAACACTTTTAATTTTTAACACAGTTTTAAAAATACACCGAAACTACATTTTAAAACAGAGTATTGGAAATTAAATTAATCTGTGTGCAAGTGGCCAGCAGCTCACTTTCCTCCCTTCTTCACACGTTACAGGAGCAGACGCCCCCCCCACGACCTGAGGCCTACCCCATCCCCACCCAGACCTACGCCAGGGAGTACTTCACGTTCCCGGCCTCCAGATCGCAGGACCGGATGGCGCCCCCTCAGAACCAGTGGCCGAGTTACGAGGAGAAGCCGCACACGCACGCCGACGGGCTTCAGTCCGGTGCCTCGATCCAGGTCAGAGCGGAGGCGCCCTCTCTGCAGCCCCCCGAGCTGCGCCGGCTTTGCAGGGTGGAGTCAGAATGACTCGTGAGGCACACTCGATGTGTCCTGCAGGGCAGTGGGCTCACGGGTAACGAAGGAAGAGGGGACCGGAAGGGACACTAACTGTACAGAGGAATTCCTTGTTCTCTTGAAGTTTGATTAACAAGGTGTTGGGAACAGTGCACCTTAATGCCAGTCTGTAAGGTGGGGTCACGGATTCAGGGAGTGAGACATGAATGGTGTGTGGTTTTCCTTGTTTATATCCGAAGCTGTCCCAGGCACTGGGATGCAGGCGTCGCCAGGGTCCCTGCCTGTGAAACTAATGATCAGGTTGGGCAGTGAGACAGAGAAAGTAAAGACTGCAGAGGAGGTGGGTCCCCGCCAAGCCATGGGCGCCTGGGCCCAACGCGGTGTGTCACAGCTCAGAAGGAAGACCATTTCGGACCAAGGGAGGAGGCACGGAGGCGGGCCCCTGAGCAGGAGCCCAGGCCGGGGGAGGCCGTCGCAGCCTGGGGCCGCACGGAAGGGCTCTGGGTGACGGGAAGACGGGGGATTCAGGTTTTCTCCAAGTTAGTGGAGAAGGACTCTCAGTCCGGGTGGTTGAGCTGGGGACCGTTGTCAGATGTGTTTTTGTGTTTGGAAGAGAACTTTGCATCATGAAAGACTGGGAGAAGTCAGATGTGGGCTTAAAGATGGGCGTGGCCTAGGGTCGCAAGACCAGGTCGGGATAGTGCATTCCGGATGTGGTGCTTTAGTTGCAGTGGTGGGAAGAAACGGGCTGAGGCAGGACTGAGCTGAGCCCAGAAGAGGGGGGAGAGCAGAAGAGGGGGTCACCGTCACAGGAGGCAGCATGGACAACAAGAAAAAGCCTCGTCGCTTAAGGCCCACGGGTCTGTCCTGCCCTGATCCCCCACCTGCCCACCGAAGCTCAGTCTCTCTGAGCATTGGAGCCCCCCTACCCCTGCTCCCGCCAGCTCAACCAGCAGGCTGGAGCAGACCTCGAGTAGAGACCCTCCAGATTTTCGTGTGCCCTGCTCCCTCACCAAGGAAATCCTGCTTCCCGTATGTCAAGAGAGTCCCCATGCTCTCTCCTGTCTTACGGGAATCGCGTCGGTAAGCCCCCACCTTCACGTTCTTAGGGGAATAGCGTCAGTAAGGCCCCCATGTTACCTTCTTATGGGTTCACGTTCTAACAGGAATAGCTAGTAAGCCTCCACGTTCACGTTCATAAGGGAATAGCGTGGGTGAGCCCCCACGTTCACGTCCGTGGTATGCACCTGCTGTCTGCTTCTACCTCCCACGTGGGGAACCGGCACGTAGAAGAGGAGGGCATGAAACCAGGCTGTCCGGGTGTGGAAGGGTCACTTACTTGGATCGTGAAATGACGGAGAATAAGGAGGACTTGCCAGGGGCGCAGGGGGAGCTAGAACGAAGTCTTCGAGGGGAGCGCAGGCCTGACCCGGAGGGCCGGGCGCCAGGTGCCGCAGCGCTGCAGAGGAGCGGGTGTGGGGTCTGAGGCGTGAGCTGCATGAGTCCGTGCTTTCAGAGGCTCTGTTCTGCTCGGCGGAGATTTAATCATCCGGGGGACTCGTGGACGACGTGGGTCTGAACTGTCCATATCTGCTTTTATGCACGTTTTCTCCATACGGAGCTCTGTTTTCTCATCCGTACGGTTTTCCTAACAGTATGACTTCCTTGTGATTGGTTGTAAAAATGCAGTAAGCAGGTCAGGAGACAGTTCTGGGAGCTGATCGACTGCTTGTGTTCCAGGTGTGGCTTCCAGTCAGCAGTAGGCTGTTGGTAGCTAAGTGTTTGGGGGAGTCCAAAGTTGTACGTGGATTTTTGATGGCCCCAGGTTCTGTGCCCCTGTCCCCTGCCTCGTTCGAGGCTCAGCTACCTTTTTGTGCCCTGTAGACTGTCCAGTGCTCAAGAAACTGGTTCTGTGTCCACAGTAAAGCTATAGCAAAATGTTGGCAGTAAATGTTACATTTTCCTCTCAGGCTACTGTGTTTTCAAGTGACATTTCACTTTTTCCTTATTGGCTTATTTTTTAAGAACAGTAAAACAGTTTATTTTACAGACTTGCATCTTCAGTTTCTACACGTTAACAGGACAGGAAAAAAATGTTTGACATCCTAGTGGATCATTTCAATTTAAACTACTTTTCGACATGCCATTTTTCAGACTTGAGTCTGGCCCTTTGAAACTGTGTGTTCGTTTCTGCCCCTGACACACACACGTCCGTGTTCAGTGACTGCTGGCACAATGTTCTCTGCCTTTCTTTCCAGGACTGGCACAGAGAGGCGTAGATGCCTGGCCTGTCCCAGCCTGTACCCAGCTCTGCCAGACCGCCAGCTGCTGGGGCCACGGCTCCGATGGTGGAGATTTGAGGCGGCTTTACTTTGAGTTTTATGAGACAGAAGTAAAATCTGTTGCTCTTCATGCAGACTGAACGCTTCCCTCCTTTTGAAGCCAGTCACGTGAGGAGGCGCGGCGGGGACGCGGGCGCCCTCTGGGACACGCCTGCATTTCTGTGCGCTGCGCCACTGCTGACAGCGAGGCAGAGAAGGGAGGACAGCCCTTCGTTTTGTTAACTGGAAAACCACTGACCCCTACGTGCCCACATGGTGGCCCCGTACTGTGCCCTCCACCGCCCGAGACCTGGACAGGCCCCATCTCTGTCCGCCACTCCCCAGTTTCCCTAAAATGTTTTCTCCCCAAGGATGAAATATTAAGGAGTCTTTACTAGGTGTTTTCCTACATGGCTGAACCGTGACGTTGTTCTGTGCTCCTTCTCCAGCGTGTCACCCGCTCCCAGGAAGAGCTTCGGGAGGACAGAGCTTACCAGCTGGAGCGGCATCGGCTGGAGGCCGTGCTGGACCACAAGTCTGACAGTGACGTGTGGACCCATCCGAGCCCCTCGGTGGGCTCCAGCGCGTCCAGCCAGGAGCACCTGGACCCCTGCTCCAAGGCGGGCACCCCCGCCTCCACGCTGACCAAGAGCGGCCC
>NC_043706.1:143874284-143885433 GCF_006229205.1 Suricata suricatta
GCCAAGGCCGAGAAGGCCGGCCCGCCCCCGCGGCCCCAGGAGACGGTCATCCGGGAGCTGCAGCCGCAGCAGCAGCCGCGCACCATCGAGCGCCGAGACCTGCAGTACATCACGGTGAGCAGGGAGGAGCTGCCCGCGGGGGACAGCCTGTCCCCCGACCCCTGGAAGCGGGACGCCAGGGAGAAGCTGGAGAAGCAGCAGCAGATGCACATCGTGGACATGCTGAGCAGGGAGATCCAGGAGCTGCAGAGCAAGCCCGAGCGCAGCGCCGAGGACGGCGACCGCCTGCGCAAGCTCATGCTGGAGTGGCAGTTCCAGAAGAGACTGCAGGAGTCCAAGCAGAAGGACGAGGACGACGACGAGGAGGAGGACGACGACGTGGACACCATGCTGATCATGCAGCGCCTCGAGGCCGAGCGGAGAGCAAGGGTACAGGGGGACGGTGCTGCGGGCGCGTCTGTGCCGCCTGCTCCGCGGGGCAGGGGGGCGCAGGCGGAGCTGCCCGAGGTGGGGGGGCGGGGGGAGGCGGGGGCAGGCCTGTAGCCTGTCCGTCTGTCTGCTGTGCGCCCCTGTCCGCACACCGGGCCGGGCTGGGAGGCGTGCTCTCTAGGAAGCGCTAACTACAGTCCAGACGGAACTTTACAGTTCGGTTCAGCAAACTCCCATTTGGCCGTCTGGTTAGCGCTTCAGTCGAGGAAACAAGTTCATTAACCAGGACTCTGTTCGTGGCCAGTAACAGGCCTCCCCAGGGGTTAGCAGGACTTTTTTTCTTAAAGGGCCAGACAGAAAAACATCGTAGGCTTTGTGGACCGAATCCTTGGTCCTGGCGTTGCCGCCCACGGGCCGCACCACCAAAGCCTCCATGGCTGGGGACGCCCCTCACCCACAGGGCAGGACACCTGACACCTGCTGAGCCCAGTCCCGGTTGTCAGCACTGACAGTGGGTGACAAAGGAGTCTCTTGAGAGTCTCAGAGTTGTGGTTTCAGTGTCATTGCCAGCAGGACACCCTGCAGACCGGCTGTACGGCTGGTGAGGCAGGTGTTGATTAAATTAAGCCATTCTGCCTCAGCGGTAGTGAGAGATACTGAGAACTTGGGATTTTAACTTTATTTCTCCATATGATTATTTGTTGTTTTTGTATCACATAAAAGAAGTGAAGTTTGTTAGTTTAACGCAACAGATTGTCGAGACGCCAGATGTAAGACCGTCTGGTACCCCGTCAGGAGAACGGCTGGCAGAGAGGCATTCACTGGGACTAATCTGCGGACAGTGCTGTGGACCGCGTCACATTAGGATGTGTCACACAGTGCAGTTTTCTAGGAAAAGACAGCCGAGACCATGTCTTTTGGACTTTGTTTCTAATTGCCCCTTTTACTTCATGCTGTCTGTACAGAGATCTAAACAGGGAACCATTAGGTGAGGTGTTTTCATCTCTCTGCATCATGATGCAGTTTAATGTTCGATCCCCGTGAGTCCATTCAGCCAGCTGTCTGATCAGGTTTGTCCTGGGAATTGTTTTCTGAAACAGGTCACACACTTCTTACTCTGCATATTCTCAGCAGAAGGAATGTGGAGCTTCACCCAAAATTCAGCTGAATGAAAACCCACGTGTTAAGTGTGATGTTATTTCATCAGTGTTTTCCAGGTCGCCAGTAATAAACTCCTTAAAGCCCATCAGTGCTGCTCTGCTTCAGAGCGCAGCTGCTTAGTGATGCATGGCTTGCAGCCTGAGAGTCTGGGCCTGGTGCTGACCCTGGGCTCAGGGCTCTGGTGTCCACCGCGTGGGGAGTCGCCTGAGTGCTCGGTGCAGGGTCCCGCCCCTCCCCTCGGCCCGAGCCGCTAGCGGCAGGGCGCCATTAAAGGAGCTGAGCGTGCTCCCGGCCCGACGCCCCCGTCCCCAGGACACAAGGAAATAGTGAGGTTGACGACAGTTCAGACTGAGTCCAAAGCTGGGGTCTGTGGTACGTAAGTAGACATTGTCACAACTCTGTCCTGTAGTGAAAGTTGGTTACTGTGTTGCAGTGGTTCAGTAACCATCCTAGCTGCCGGTTTTTATTAAAGGTCCGTCAGGTTTTCCAAGTGGTTCAGACAGTAACTGTGTCAAAGCCTCATAGTACGAGCTGGTGTTTGGAAAGTTTCTTATAATAATTTTAGTTAAAAGTATCTCTGTATTCATCATTAATCATATCTAAGATGAATATCTTAGTCTCCACGTAACAGAGCTCAGGGAAGTTTTACTTTTCAAAGTTCCTTCTGTGCATCGTAGTCACGAAACTCAAGGGTTTCATCCCATGTGGACTTGGTCCCGTGCCCGGCGCCCACACGTTCTCGCAGCGCCCGCCGGGCCGGCCTGAGCCGCGGGCGCCGTGCGGGGGCAGCGGGCACGCCGGGGTGGAGTGCGGTCTAAACTTGCCTTTTTTCACACCTCATCTTTCTTTTTGTTTCCTTCTCTGTTGCCTGCAGCAGACTGCTCTACCAGCAATCTCTGTTCTAGATTTGGTATGTTCTCGTTTCTTTCCCTTCGGTACTTTTTTCTGTCTTGATTTTCTTTTTTTCTGTCGGTGGTGGTTTGTGTCCCCAGTAGACGCAGCTCCTCGGGGCGTCCTGGCGCCGGCGTGCAGCCCAGGACTCGAGAAGCCTGCCTTCCGTGTGTTTAGATTTAGTTACGCTTTGCTTTTCTCCATTAATTTTAAGTGTCACTGTTCGTTTATGGTTTTGACCTCTTCTCAGTTTCAGTCACAAAGTGGATTCTGTGTTCTCACGTAGTTGCAAACACGCGAGCAAACGGGGTCCTGCGTCGAGTTACCTGTCATGTTCTCGTTACCCTGGTGACAGACCTTGAACAACCAGCTGTTAGAGACGAAGCCGAATGGTGTTCACATTGTTTTGCCAAAGAAGATGTCGCTCTGTGGGTCCGTCTGTGGGTAGAACGAGCTTTTCAGGAAACGTTGCCCTGTTCTCCTTCATAACCTCACGTGGCTCTCGGTTCGGTTTCCCAGCCGTATTGTCTGCTCAGAAATACCTGACGCTCCATTCTGTTTGTTTGTTTAATGTTTTATTTTAGAGGGGAGCGCAATCTGAGGTGCAGGGCTGGGGACAGAGGGTCAGAAGCAGGCTCCACACTGTCAGCTCAGAGCCCAGCGCAGGCCTCGAACTCACCAACCATGAGATCGTGACCCGAGCCGAAGTCGGACTCTCAACCAGTTGTGGCCCTCAGCTCAGTGTGTCTGGTGTCCGGGCTGGGGAAATGCAGGTGGCCATTTAGATGTGGTTATTGGTGGCTCTGCGCTGGCCGACACAGTCACGGTGACTTGAGTCTGTTTCGTAGTCACTTCCGAAATGAATAAGGACGGGTCAGATGGTACTTTTAAAAAGTCCCTAAATCTAGGTGTGACTTTAAAGGCCTTTTCATCAGTATGATGAAAATAATGGCCTAATTTAAACGGTGCGGTGGCACTCCCTCCGCAGAGAAGCCTCTCGGAACCCCCCACCCATGACTGAACAGCGTATTTTTTTAGCTTTACCTTTTTTTTTTTCGCTATCACATGCGATAAAGACACAGTGTGTACATTTTCTCAGTCCCTGTTTGCATGGTGAGGTGCACCTGTGGGGGTGGTCAGGAGATGCCAGTGAGGGCAGATGGGCGCCCCGGGCCTACCAGGTGCTGGCCCGGGGCGCCGGCGGCAAGCCGTCTTCCCACCCTGCAGGCCCAGCACGAGTCTTTTCTGCAGATTATGGGACCGACAAATAATATTAGGGATGAAGAATGACCCTAGGATTTGTATTTTGAAGACACGGTTCAGAGTTTTTCTTTTCTTAAAAGGTCATCGATTTATTAGCATCGACTTTAAGCACCACACCCCTCTTAGCCTCAGTCCCCAGCAGACGCTCAGGTCACGGCCAGCAGCGTCATGGTGGACAGAGCCCTTCCGCCTGCAGGGAGCCGCCCCTGCCAGCCGTCCGCCCTGTCTTCAGGCGAGGGCGGTGCCACAGGTGCGAGCCGAGTGTCGGACGGCGCAGGGCGCGGCGGTGACGGTGTCTCGTGGGTGCGACCAGGGGATGCGCGGGGCAGCTGCTCTGTCGGCAGCACGCAGTCTCCGCGAGCTTGGGGGGCCGCCCTGCTGGCTCTGCTCTTCCTCTGGACACGCAGGGGTCAGCACCCCAGCCGGCCCGCCCCCACCCCCCGGGAGCTGTAGAAGCCAGCCACTCCCACGTTTGCATTTCTAGGCCTGGCCTTCCCTGGGCCCACACTTCACCCAGAGGCACACAAGACTTCTCCGAGCTCAGCGTGGGTGCGGCCCCCCACCCCTCCCGCCCCGCTCCTCGCCTGCCTCCGGCCGACTGTCCTCACTGCTCAGGATCAGACGGCCTCAGCACCCGCACTGGCTGGGGCCACGGCCGCCCCCTCCCGGCTGGGTGCAGGGACTTTTTGCTGCGTCCCTTCCCACTGCGTTTGCGCCGCGGATCGCAGGCTGTTCTCAGCGCAGCAGCTGCAGTGATTTCTTAAAGACCGTCACGTCGCAGGAGTCCTCAGAGCCCTGTCACTTAGAGAAGCGTCCTGAGTCTTCCCAGGGCCCCAGGCGCAGCTGTCGAGTTCCTGCCTCCGCACACCTGCGCGGGGGGTGCAGCCCAGCTCACGCCTGCGTGGCCCCGGGCTGCCGGATGATTACACGCAGTATCACAACCTTGGGGTGCGGGTAGAACAAAGGGGCAAGGCCAGCACTGAAGACGTCACCTAACAGTGTGTAGAGTGAGAGCGAGGGCTCTTCCCAGAACCTCCTGAGGCTTGCTTCTCTCATGCTGTAAACGCCTCCTGCTCACCTTGCAGCCAGAGGCGGGCGCGGCGGGCGGCTTGCAGCTGCCTGGTGTCAGGCGCTGGCCGGCCGCCGTTTCAGCAGCTGGCCTCCGGGTTCCGATGACCCGACGGCTCAAGGGGAGGCTCCCCCCACCTCGGGTGGTGCCAGCCACGGGATGCTCCCAGCAGTTTCCGCAGCTCTCCTGCTGGCCTGCTGGGGAGGCCCGGGCTGGGTCTGCCCTGTGCGGATGGGCCTGACCGCGAAGCGTGAGGATGAAAACCTCGAGCAGGAGCTCTCAGGAGACCCGGCTAAGAGCTGCACCCGCAGGAACATGCCTGCCCCCACTGAGCCCCTGCCCCGTGCACTGGCCCGGCTCCCCTTCTGGAAGGGCCGGTTCCACTCCAGGAACCAGGAGGAGGATGCGCCCGTCGGAAAACCACCTTGCCTGCGTGTCGGAGCAGGACACGCGCTCCTGTGGTTGACTGGAAGGTGGACCGTTGTCCGGTAGAACGCCGGTGGGCTCACCTGGCCCGGCCGCCAAGCGGCTCAGCAGCCAGGCCGCACCCGCCAGCGGCTGGTAAAAGTGTCACTGTCCTTGACGTTGAAAGGGTTGGGGCATGGGCTCTGCCCAGGGAAGAGACCTGCGTCCCGAGTGCCCCGAGTTGTGGGATGGCTTTCCCGGTGAAGAAATACAGAGTGAACTTCTCTCCAGCGTGGGGCTCATGGTGGAGGAGGCAGGCTCTGAACCCGCGTCAGGTGCCACAGCCCAGTGGGAGCACATGGCCGGAGCACGGGGGCTCTTCACCGCGGGGCCCTGCCGTTTCCTAGGGTGTTGTTCACCGGTGGGGACACGGGCAGGCAGGGCTTGCCTTTCGCCGTGCAGGTATCCTGCTTAGCAGACTTCCCGCGGTATTTTCGGCAAAGATCCCAAAAACTACAGGATACCTTGGCCCTGTTTTGTATTCCAGTATCTCAGCAGGATTGTCTGTCTCCCTTAATGGAGTTTTTACTGTAAATTAAAGATACAAGTTAGTGTCTCTGTGGCATAAAGTTATAAACACATAGATCGCAACATAACAATTTTTTTTTTTAAGTTGACGATGAAATGAGGACTGTTGGCATGGCAGCCCTGGTCAGGCTGGCGACACTGGCGTCTGAGGCCCCTGCTTAGCTCTCCGTGAGAAGAACTGTAGTGTGGGCTGATTCCCGCTCTAAGAACTGAGGTTCCATCCCGTCAGGCCTGCTCCCCTGAACGTAGCTTCCTGCAGGCAGCCTCGGTAGCACCCCCTCCTCACTCTCCGAATGTGAGCCAGCGAGCCCGCACCCTCATTTCACCCCAAGGTTGACACGATCCGTCCTCGGAGCTCTGTGTTCATTAACGGTGTCTTAGGCTGAAAGGCCCTTGAACTGGTGCTGAATGTAAGCAGACCACACAGCGCTGTGGACCATTTGGAGCTAAATTGGAGTAAACGAAGAGGGTAGATCATCTTTCCTGCACCGTTAGTGCTTTGGGCGAGGGGCAGAGCGAGGCCGTGTCTGTAGGGGAGGCGAGCCCGGCAGCGCACAGACGCCGCCTCGGTCGTGACGGCACCGGCCCAGTGCCAGCCGTAAAAATGGGAGCTGGGGACTTAACACCCGAGAAGGTTCCTTGCTTACCCGGCCCAACTTAGGACGAAGGTTTATAGAGAAAATGCCCGTTTATAGATTCGCGAGACAGCGTTCCATACCTGTCATCATGAGACTTGCAGTTTTCTCATTTCTGAAAACGATGCTGCTCCTCAGCGTCGAGGGCCGCGCGGGCCGGCTCCGCGTGTACTGCTGGTGCTCAGACTGCCGTTGAGTTGGGTCTAGAAGGTGCACCAGGCGGAGCCAGTCTGTGCGGACGGTGACGTGCCCTTCCGTCCTCCCGTATTGAGTACTATCAGCTGCTGGTCTGTTTGGTTATTTTTATCTCAGTGCTGTTTCTCACACTTTGGACCGATGAGCGTAAATTGGTTGACGGACTGGCCTGCCGGCCGTGGACCCTGCCTCGGGGGGGGGGGGGGGGGGGGGGGGGGGCGGCCCCCGGGGAGGTCAGCCGGCACAGCAGCGGGACGGAGCGCTCCCCGTTCTGCCGCATCAGCAGCCGCGACGCCAGCTCTGGGCCCCTCACAGCCAGTTCCCCCAGCCGCCCGCCTGGGCTCAGGCCTAGGGTGACCTCAACAGGCAATTAAGTACATTCTTCTTCTCGAGAAGAGAATCTCAGCTTTTTTCTAAGATGTCTTAATATTGTTTGCTGACTCGAGAAAGCCTGATGACAAAGTTCACGTGTTACTTTCCCACCAGTTGGTCTTTATTCCACCGAAATAAGGCGAGAGTGAAGTCCTTAGGGTTTTGTTCAAAAACCAATACAAATACAATTCAAATCCAGTTTCTGTCTTGGCTGTAACAATTTATACAGTAACCAGTAATTCTGTAACTACTGAAACACACCACGAACTTATGTAAGGGATTCCTGTAGGGCCTGTAGCTCCTGTAGGCACTAAACAAGGCAGTGTTGAGTTACGTTTTAATTCTCAGAATTTTGAATCACCTTCTCTTGATGTCGGGTGGCCCAGTGCTGCGGCACTACTGCAGGCCAGCTCGCGCCAGAAAGGAAGAAAATGGAGAAGCTGTAACAACCAAGGGGCACTGTACTCTGTTCCCTTCTGGTCAAATGTACTTTTAATCCAGGGATCCTTTTAGAAGAGAGATTGTCAACCTGTAGCACATAGAGGCCTCTGACCAGACAGGTAGGGGAGCTGAGGACCAGGCAGAGGCTACATCTTAAGATTTTTCAAGATATTCTTAAACATTAGCACAGCATGGTGCTAAATTTGTTTTGTGTTGTTTCAAAAAGGCAGAACCTGAGTGATGAAAAATAGAAAACATTCCAATCCCGTCGTGAACTGTGGACCCACAGAAGAACTGCTGTAGTCACGGTCACTTGAAAACAGAATACACTGTCTCAGGGAGCAGGCAGTAGGTTCCCAGACGCCAGAATTATTCAGACAGAGCGGATAATTAACTTGGCAGGGATATTGTAGCAGGAGAGAGGTAGAGTGCGGTTCCCTCCAAATTTCAGGTTCAGATTCCGTGACTTAAGAGTGTGGGGCTATCCCCAGGCTGAGAAGGAATTCTTGAAGTCCAGGATGGGGTCCGGAGAGAGCTGGTGCCCGAGGCTCAGTGCACAGGGGCTCGGCCCGCAGTCCTGGTGTGCCGGCGCTGACCCTGCCCTGCGGACCCGGGGTCTGTGTGCCCCAGCCCACGGAGTGCAGATAGAGCAGAGGGTGGGAGGGGCCGGCTGAGCGCGAGTTGCCCGAGTTGAGGATCTGTGTGCCGCGTGAACGTGTTGGTTTTCGTGCGCTGGCTGCGGTCGTGCCGATGTGTGGCTGTGTGAGACCAGTCCGTCTTGGAGCCACAGTTACTGGAGAAATTAATGGAACTGTGGAGACAGTGCTGTTGGGCGACTTCATTTTGAAATGTTGAGCTGTAACATGTGTTATGTTTTCCTTTCCTTCGACCGTGATCTCCTGGGTATTTCGTATTTGATGTTGTGTGTGCCAGTGTGCCCTGCGCGCCGCGCTGCCCGCGTGTGCGGAGCGGAGGCTGACGTCCCCGCCTTGTCAGTTACAGGACGAGGAGCGGCGGCGGCAGCGGCAGCTGGAGGACATGCGCAGGCGGGAAGCGGAGGACCGCGCCAGGCAGGAGGAGGAGAGGACGAAGCGAGACGCCGAAGACAAGGTTATGGTCCTGTAGGGGCGGCTTGTGGCTCCCCGGCTTAGCCTGAACCCGACGGACGGGCTGGGGCACAGGGGCTAGAGCCGCACGCAGCCGGACGTGCGCGAGACAGACCAGGGCCGGACCCCCCCCTTGTTATCGGACCGGAAGCTGGAGCCCGGCCGACCGCCTCTCCTCAGGCCTGTCTCTCTTCCGCTTCTGAACTCGCAGGCCCGTCAGTCGCTGAGCCTCTGTTCTGCTCAGTGGGGGCCCTGCCCTTTCCTGGACGTGGCCCCCCAGGGGGTGAGGGCTGTGCTTGTGCGGGTGTTGGCAATTGGAGCACTGGCGGTGAGGTGCGGTGGAGCCCAGGCGAGGCCTTCACACCGCGCATTTCCAATAGGCTGTTTACGAAACTACTCACTTCTGGTTGGCCGTCACCAGGGCAGATAGCGTCTAAAAAATGGGGGAGGAGGGAAACTCAACTGGTGTGTGACCTGGGCAATATCCTGGGTTGTTACTATGTTTCCACATGAGGATTCTTTTCATGGAAGTAATCTTTTACATGAATTTTAAAATGACAACTAAGCGTGTGCACAGCTGGCCCTGAGCGGTGCACCCGGCGTGCGGCCTCCCGTGGGGTCCCCTGTGGCCGGGCAAGGCGGCGTCCCTTCTGTGAAGGCGGGGGCCAGGAGCCCGCAGCTTCCCGGGGAGAGATGCAGTTTGCATTCCCGACTCCTTGGACATGCTGGTGACCTCTGTCCCTAGAGCCACCCTACGAGAAAGAGCGTTGAGGGAACTCTGTGCAGTGAGCTGACCGTCCGGACGTGTCACTAGTGAAAAGCCAGATTCGCAGAAACGATGTGACTCATTTAAACGAAAGGAGAATAATAAGGCTAGGACACGTGCCTGTGGGAAAAGTAGCAATTTTCTGTGTCCTCTGGACCCTCGCAGTTCCTTGCTGTCATCCTGGGACTTCAGCAGCTGTGCCCACGTGGCAAGCAGCCTGAGCCGCAGGCCTAGGTGCCCCGGCGCCTGTCACTCGTGTCGGGACAAGTCACAGGCAGAACTGGTGTTCCGTGGCTCGTCCGTGCGGGCGTGTCGCTGTGCCCGCAGCCAGCGGTGCGTCAGACGGCTCTCCGTGACTGCGTCTAGAGCTGGGTGGTCACTGAAAGGCTGAACAAGCTCTTCTCTGTTCCCAGTGTCCCCGTTGACAGGCTGGCCTTGTTCCAGCAGAATGTGCCCTTCGTTGGCCGGACACACTGATTGTCCGGTCACGCCATTGAACCTGCTCTTAGGGTGCCTACAGGGGTGTGAACTCTGGTCCCCTTCCCAGTGTCAGGCTCGCTCAGGATCGGGTCCCTCCCGAAGCGAGCAAGCACTTTGTGTAGAAAACACGGTGAACGGTGGTGTCTCAGCGCAGAGTCAGAAGACAAAGTGAGAGGTTGGGCCCAGGGCCATGGGTGGGTGGGCTGACGCCTGACCTTGGCCTCCCCTCCCTCGGAAGGGGAAGCGTGGGCCCTGCCGTCACCGCGTGCGGTGCTCGGGGCGGGGCCAGACGAGGAGCATGCTCTGTCCGAATGCCCACGAGGCCCCGAGACTAGGTCTGTGGTTCTGGCCGCGCGGACTTAAGCCGCCCACTGCTCTCTGCCGCCTGCCCGGCGTCCCTGCGGGGGCTCGCTCCCTGTGCGACCTCGTGTCCCTCTCTTGCATCCACTCTTCCGTGTGTTCTGGAACCTGTCAATCTTTTACACAACTGTGCTGTTATCTTTTTTAATGTTAAAATAATTTGAACGCTGTCAACTGTAGTTTGTGCAGATGTATGTCAGAAAAAAATGTACAGTGTGTGTCAAAATATATTTGAATATTGTGTTGCTGTTGCTATTAATGCTTGGCTCTCATTTTCTGTCTGTCAGGGAGTTTACGGTTTGCACTGAGTTAACTGCGGGAAGCAGGTGTGCTAGATTGTTGGCCTGGGAAATGAGGGGGGTTTTTTACAGTTTATGGTTTCTGTTAACCTCACTAAGCAACTGGACGTAATAAAGCAAGTGACCTAATCTTCCCTCCGGCGAAGGCAGGGCTGCTCTCTGCACCCGGGGCTTGGTGCGACCGCGGGCGCGCGGCTGTAGAAAGCCAGCGAGAGCCTGTGGCTCTGGTTTTGTCTCTAGAGCCAGCGGTGACAGGTAAGTGCGCGTCCCCCAGAGCAGCAGGAGAGAGAGGCAGAGGGAAGCAGTGCGTCGGCAGGAGTGACTGAGTGGGGACAGTTGTGTTGCATCGAAGCTGGAGCTTGTGCCTGGGGGGCCGTGCGTCCCTCGCTGCGGCGCACTTCAGGGCCATGCTTGCTGGTGGGTCTGCCTGCTTCTGTCCTAGAATGTTCTGTCAGCACCTTCCCGTCCCCTGGATTCGTGAGCAGTGTGCAGGCGGGCTCGGAGGGCGATGCATCCTTTCGCGCCCCCGGAAGGGCGCCTCCTAACCCTGACCTTTGCGCTTTTGTGTGTTCGGCCCGCAGAGGCGACAGGAAGAAGGTTACTACAGCCGCCTGGAAGCCGAGAGGCGCCGACAGCACGCCGAGGGGCCGGGGCGCAGACCCCCGCTGCCGCGCGCCTACGAGCCCCCG
>NC_043706.1:143885533-143891834 GCF_006229205.1 Suricata suricatta
CCCGCGCCACCGCCACCCCCCCGCCGGCCGCGCCCGGCCTCAGACGGCCTCTTCCTCTCCGGCTCCCTGCGGCCCCCCTGGGCCGGAGCAGCCCAGCTCCCTCCTCCCCCTCCAGAGCCACCAGGCTCCCACCACCCCCGCCACTCGAAAGGTAGAGGTAAAGCGTGGGGTCATGGGGTCACCAATCAAGCTCCCCATGTCTTCCTGATTGGAGGGGGGACTCTGCGACCCCTGAGGGGGGGGCGTGCCCGAATCAGCATTCGCTCTGGCCTCTTGATCTCACTTGCTTGCCACCTCTGCCTCCCGGTGTGTCCGCGCTCCACGGCTGTGGCCTGTAGGGTCCCAGAGGTCGGCCGGCCCAGCCCGGGGTGGTCGGCCCTGTGCTCCTCCTCGGTCACCGCAGTGCTGGCCCTGCCTGCCTTCTCCACCTCCTAAGACAGCTCTCGTATTTGCTCGGACACGTCCTTCCTTGCACACGTCTCGGTGTCTAAAGATCGGACGTTCCTAGTCCCGATGTCACGCTCCCACAGGCACTAAGTTCTGTTCTTGAACACGAGTAGATAGAGCTTCTCCGTTCACAGTTCAGTGCCCTGGGGCCAGGTCATAAAGACAGCCCTACTTTCCATGGTGGTCTGGTGGCATTAGTCGGTGCCACGCCGAGTGGCTGGCCCTGCTGACACACGAGCTGCCTCACGCCCGGGACCGGGAACTCAGTCTTGTGGATCGCTCCTCCCTCTGACTGGTGTCCCCTTCCCGCTCCGTGACACTCTGCACATCACACCACTAGCCAGACCTCAACAGGCACGCAGTCTCCTGGAGTTAACACGTGCCATGACGTCACTGCCCAGCGTGACGGCGATCCTGTCTGTGCCTGGAGCGGAAGGCCACTGCAGGTGCATCCACAGTGACCAGTGTCCAAGACAGCACTGCAGGGATACTTAAAATATGACTGAAAGCTGTAAGCAGTCAGACCCCAGGGGCCACTTACCGTCTGAGCGTTCCTGGACTTGGCACCCCCGACCCTCAGGGCATGAGGCACGGGGCTCACACTTCCTACAGAAGGTGAAAAACCAAAAACATGCGTAATGCAGCTTTCTGGAACAAGCGGGTTTTGCCAGGGTCTTCCCTCCTGCCCGCACAGCGCCCGGGTGCTCCTGGAAAGTTCAGCGTCAAGGTCAGGCTGAGCCGCCCAGAGGCCAGGGTTCAGTCTCAGGAAAGTTTCTGTTGTCGACACCTCAGAGACTTTCATGGGAGATGAGTCATTTTTGAAGGGAGAGGCCGTCAGTCTCCTCGCACGTCCCAAGCTGAACTTGAGATGTTTGGTGTCGTGACGCGCACAGAGGAGGCGGTGGCCAGGCTGTCCCTCGAGGCCTCTCGGGCTTCCCCCCACGAGCTGGCGCTGCACGGCCGCGCGGGAGCTGGGGCTGTCTGCGCACGCGCAGGGTGCTCCCCGCCTCCCCCTCACGGGGCCGCCCCCCCCTGCCGTGAGCACTCTGCACTCTGGGGAGGACGGGGCTCGGTTTCTTCCACTGGGCGCTGGGAGGGACGGACTCGGCCGCGCGCTGGGGTGAGCGCCGTCCCGTTCCAGCACGGCTGCGTGGTTTGTCCGAGCTGTTGGGGGCTCTGAAACGGGCCGCGTTAAGGCACGTACAGTCGGCTGAAAGGAAGATTCTGATTCACTTTGAAAATTTTGAAGAATATTTTTACCAGTGGAAGAAGCAAGTATCATTCTTCAAACAAAGCTCAAAAGATATGTTTCCTAAAACAAAATTTAGAGGTGAAGTTGAAAAAATCCCACTCGGCAGACAGTTAACGTGGAGACCCGCTCCGGGCTCCCAGAGGTTGCAGCTGCCATCTGCCTGTCTTTTGAGTCTTTGTGGAGGATGACTCTGCGTGCGGTGACCCAGGGGACCTTGCTGAGGGACAGGAAAGACGCAGTGCCCAGACGTAACCCCATACGTCTGCACAGCGTGTCCTGTCCTACAGAAAAGAAGCAAAAATTGATTTTTGTGCAACTTGTCTAATGTTGAAATGGTGTAATAATTTTGCTGTTTATCTAATCCAACATGCAGTGCTCTCAGTGTTGGCTGAATGTCTTGAGCATTATGCTCCAGCTTGGGTCCCCATAAGCAAAAGGCTTTTCAAACGTGACGTTTCTTTCTGCTGATGTGATGATGGAGTCCATTAGCACGGATGCCATGCATTACGGGTTTAAGACATCACCGCATCAGTGGCGATAGTATGTTGAGATGCACTAAAAATTTTTCTCCGCATCATCTCTTGACTGTCACCAACCCTGTAGGGTAGCTAGGGCGGCAGTGCTGTCTCCGGACTGATTGGGTCCGTCACCTCAGTGGCTGGGCCACGTGCAGGCAGAGCCGAGGACACAGGTCGAGTGCCCCCTGGGCTCGCTCACTCCGGACACTCAGCTGCCTCAGGGCGTGTTTTCAGTGAGTTCGTATGTGCAGCATTTTTATCACATACAAGGGATTTTGGTGGCTCGTTTGTTTAAAAAGTTTTGTTTTAATACTGACAACCATTTATGTTGGAAAAACTCCAGTAGCTGTGCTGAAAAGAGACCTTTCCGTCACGTGATTCCTGGCCGGGTTACCTTTGCTGTCTGCTACTTTGTAAGGAAACCCCTCCGGTCAGGACTGGCTGACCCCCTCCCCATCTCAGACCATGTTCTGAGTTCATGGTAACCGTGCATCTTGTCGGCTTTGAACTTTCTAGCCGCTGCCAGCTCGGACCTGTGCCGTCACAGGTCACAGCGCCCGCGGGGCGGCGATGGGATCACGCAGCCGCTGAGAGGTGTGGGCTGCAGACCCAGGCGTCCCTTGTCCCATTTGCAGAGCCTTTTGCTTTTGTGGCGTGAGGAGGTCTTGCTCTTGTGGAGACTGCGTCTTGATGGAGGGTAAGGTTTGGAGAGTATGCAGGTGCTTTAACTTTGACTTTTTCTTTCATGGAAAAGGACCAAACTCTTCCGTGGGACCCGCTGGGGCAGCGATGGGAGCCCGAGACGGCTGCCGGGACCCGCGAGAGCGGCTGGCACAAAGGTACTGACAGCTGTGAGCCACTTCCGCCCCCGCGCGGCTCTTGTGTGAGGCGGGTCCGAAGTCTAGGGACCTCAGGGTCGCCGAGGCGTCCCTCGCGGAACACACGCGTGCCAGCGTGTCGGCTGCTTCGCTTCTCGTTGCTTGCGGAGTTCTGCCGCAGGCGCTGGTGTAGGCACCAGGCTTTCTAGTCTAGAACTTTCTGAACTGCAGAACCAGAGGCGGTGCTGCCATTTGCGCCCACCGCAGTGTCCGGAAGGCCTGAGACAGGAGCAGGCTTAGTGTCTCGGCCGAGTGCCCTCACCACGTGGTGGACAGACTGGCCCAGGCAGCGGAGCTGCCTTCCTGTGACCTGCTGTAGCTCGGGCACACTGATAGGCGCCTCGCGGGACGGGCAGGGCTCGCTACAGTCACGTGCTTTTGAACCGCCATCTTTAGATGGACTCGGCTACTGAGAGCCCCCGTTCGGAGAGGGGGGTGTGGCTGGGAAAGTGAGCGTCTCAGTCGGGAACATCCCGCCCCTTTCCTCCGTGGACCGATGCCGCCCCAGTGACCGGATGGATCTGTAGGAAGGGTCTCCGCGGGTTGAACAAAGAATGAGTCTCCCTCACAGAAAATTGAACTGAATTGCCCGTTATGTAAAGTTACCTAATCGTTGACAAGTTATTTCCATCTTTTTTTTATTGTTTATTGTCAAATCGGTTTCCATACAACACGCAGTGCTCTTCCCCACAAGTGCCCTCCTCCATCGCCACCACCTCTTTTCCCCTCTCCCCCTTCCCCCTTCAACCCTCAGTTCATTTTCAGCATTCAGTAGTCTCTGAAGTTTTGTGTCTTTCTCTCTCCCCAACTGTCTTTCCCTCTTCCCCTCCCCCTGGTCCTCCATCAGGTTTCTCCTGTTCTCCTGTTAGACCTACGAGTGCAAACATATGGTATCTGTCCTTCTCCGCCTGACTTATTTCGCTTAGCATGACACCCTCGAGGTCCATCCACTTTCCTACAAATGGCCAGATTTCATTCTTCCTCATTGCCGTGTAGTACTCTACTGTATATATACACCACATCTTCCTGATCCATTCATCAGGTGATGGACATTTAGGCTCTTTCCATGACTTGCCTATTGTTGACATTGCCGCTATGAGCATTGGGGTACATGTGCCCCTGTGCATCAGCACTTCTGTATCCCTCGGGTAGATCCCCAGCAGTGCTATTGCTGGGTCATAGGGGAGTTCTATGGATAGTTTTTTGAGGAGCCTCCACACTGTTTTCCAGAGCGACCACACCAGTTTACATTCCCACCCACAGTGCAGGAGGGTGCCCGTCTCTCCACACCCTCGGCAGCATCTATAGTCTCTTGATTTGTTCATTTTAGCCACTCTGACTGGCGTGAGGTGGTATCTCAGTGTGGTTTTGATTTGTGTTTCCCTGATGATGAGTGATGCTGAGCATCGTTTCAGGTGCCTGTAGGCCATCTGGATGTCCCCTTTGGAGAAGTGTCTGTTCATGTCTTCTGCCCATTTCTTCACTGGGTTATTTGTTTTTTTGGGAGTGTAGTTATTTCCATCTTGACCAGCGATGTCTTGCATTTCCTTCTGACACAGCCACGATGCAGATTTACCTGGAAATTCCGGAGCCCCTGAGAACTTGACCTTCAAAGAGCGCCAGCGGCTGTTCTCACAAGGTCAAGATGTGTCCAATAAAGTGAAGGCCTCTCGTAAATTAACAGAGTTGGAAAACGAACTGAACACGAAGTGAGGCCAGGAAACGGCGCCCGCACTCCGCCCGGCGTCCTGCCCGCGAGGCTTCGGAGGAGGGGCTTGGGGCAGAGGCGGCGGCTGCGGCTTTTCTGAGTCCCAGAAGGGCTGTCTGGAAGATGGGTGGGATTTGCAGATCGTCCTGGTCCAAGAAGCTTTTTTGTTTTACCAAGAGATTACCATTTATACAATGTAAACACTGTCTGATTTCTTAATTATCTGACTCACCTGAAGATACATGTTTTGTGTCTTTTTCTAGAGTCCGAGTTGGAAACAGGGATCCAGCAGGGAGGCGCAGGCAGTGGGTGCGGGGAGGCCATGTCCCTCCCGTGTCACAGCCTGGACTGTGGGGAGGACGGGGAGTGGCTGGAGTCCCCGGACGCTGTCTGCACTGCTCCGCAGCGAGCGCAGGTGTCCCGCAGGAGGGTGGCCCGGCCCCTCCCGTCCTAGGACGGAGGCCTGGCCCCTCCTCCTGCACGGGGACAGCCCTCACGGTATATTCTCAATAGCTGATTTTTAAAAATTCTCCAAGAGGAAAATTTTGAGGACTGAAGCTTAGGATATTTTATTTTTATAAATGCCAGATTATTGTTAGGCTAATAAATCACTGGTGATTTTGAAGATGGCAGTTACGTTAGGAAGGTAATATTCCAGTACTGAGGGGAATCTGTGAAAGAGGGTCTGCTTTGCGGGGCAGCGCCGATGCGGACAGGAGCACAGGTCTTGGAGAGGGACCAGGTGGGGCTGGGGGGTCAGTAGTGACCTTTGAGCACGACTATTGCTCAGAAATTTAAATTCGGAGAAGAAAGAGTGACATCCACATCCTGTCTGGGAAAGAATTCAGTGGTGTGGCTTCTGTGACTTGACCACTGTAAGAGTGACTTGTGTTGAACCTTTTTTTTCCCCATCTGGTAGTTACTGAACTTTCATTTGATGAGTTACTGTGAGCAGTGTCATTTCTTTAGCTGTGAACGTGTGGCCGACACGCGGAGGCGGATCCCACTCCGGTTTCTCCTGTGAGAAGTGCGTCACGTGGGCTCACGGGCAGAGCTTCTGTTGGACGGGACCCGCTGTGGGATCTTGAGGACTTCTCTGCACCAGCTTGTTCTCTCACAAACATGAATGTTAGGAGAACACGCACACTTTCACAGAGAAGAGGGGAGCCTTTTCACGTTAGGAATCACTTTACTGCGCGTTGTGTGATTCGTCACTGCAGTGCGGTGTAAATACTTGTCACGTCGGTCAGGGTTCTCGTCTGGAAGTGTGCCGTCACCACTGCCCTGGCCGTGTTTGTGAAGGACGTGGGCCTGGAGCGGAGGGCGCCGGCCGCCCCGCGGGGACGGAGGCCGCACTTGCTGTCGTGAGGGGGATGCAGAGGGCGCCGCTCCGTTAATCTGTAGATGGACAGACACGCACATACGTGTAAATACTTACATGCAGGGGCGTGTGTGTGCGTGTGTGGTTGTAAACCCGGGAGCGGGCGGGGTGGGCCGC